>NC_057795.1:61281933-61429231 GCF_018294505.1 Triticum aestivum | reverse complement strand
TTGCCCGGAGGCATGGTGACCCAGGGTTTGGTGGCACAAGGCCATGTGGCCTCTAGAGGCACGGGAGGGTGGTCTCCAGAGTCACGCGTAAGGTTATGTGTGTGTGGATATTGCCCGGAGGCATGGTGACCCAGGGTTTGGTGGCACAAGGCCATGTCGCCCCTGGAGGCACGGGAGGGTGGTCTCCAGAGTCACGCGTAAGGGCTCGTTTTGGGAGTCACTACTGTCGTACAAATAAGAAGAGACATTGTTGTTTATAGTTTACTGGCACTCTCTGATGATGTAAGAGGCACTATTGTCGAAATAGCTCTCTTTTCAACATGAACACGCAATTTCTAACTACATTACATAGAAATGTGAGTTATTGATAAACTGTTTTGTCACGTCTAGATAGAATTAGCCTTGCGGGCTAAATCAAAAGTTTTAGTCTTCATTTTTGCTTAAGATCTTGCTAATCTCGTCACCCATTTCACTAGCTTTGACTTGATTCATCTCGCTATTTAAGAGAATGTACATTGCCTCTGCCCTCCAGTCTTCGACCTCATCCTATGAAATTTTGCCTACAAGAGAAGTATATTATTATAGTTTGTGCATATAAGTTGTTTATAAGTAAATATATATAAACTTACTATCAAATCTTCCAGGTCTTCGACAAACTTTTCACCATTATAGAGGAATACAAGCTTTAAAACAGCAAATGTTGATTCTCCTTTTTCTACCACTGGAACATCTTGCACGGTATGAATCTGCCATCTTGTACCCCTGGCATTCATTGTTTGTCCTAGTATGATGTTGAAGACTTCTTTAAACCTAGGTACCTGGGAATATTGTATTTTGAATTAATTGTTTTAATATTGCAACTTGTAAAACTGAAAAAAATGTTATGTATAAATGCTTACGATTGCCGACTTATGAACATGAAATTCCTGAAACTGTCTTTCTCTTTCTTCTTTAGCACCTTCATTTTCCTGAAGAACTCGACATGCTTCTTTTTGATTCAATTTGTCGATGTCTATCTTTTCTTTTTCAAATTCCTCGTGAGTCGTTTCTCGAGGATCAATAATGTGAACTTTGTGTTTGTACTTGTCCAGCACATATAGTACATATCGGTCATGCTTCTCCATTGGAATGAATATCTGCGTACAAAATACTTGTTGCTTAGATGACAGTTTAATATAAAGTAATTTAATAGAATGCATATTTTATGATTTTGTCATGAAAGAAAGGGTTGTTACCATGTTTGCTGCTGAGAGCTTTTTCCGTTGATTTTCCTTGAGATACATGGGAACCAGCTGATTCTTTGTTTTTTGCAATTCATTTTTAAATTTTGTAATAGTAGTTTTGTGTTTCTCTAAATCCAATATATGCTGCAAACAATATTTATGATGAAAAAACTGTTAGAAAAAAGAGTCGTGTAAGAATATAAAAAGAGTAGTTGTTGCAATATACACAAGATTTTGCTTTTTAAAAGTTTACCTCTGCAAAGTTTGGGCCTAATATAACTCTGTCACTCTGTTTTGAATCTTGTCTGCTTTCCCAGATTCCCGCTATGTCACCGAGGATCCTCTTTTCCATATGATGTGGTATGTTTGTCTGTGCTGGTCTTGGACCAAATACTGCCTTCAGTTGGGCTCCAGTAAGTTGCGTGCTTTCACTGTCCCCGCAGATGCGCCTAAATATAGTTTTGCTGCGGCAGGGAGATAAAATAATTTTGGAGGTCACGGTCAGTGAGAGACAGATTCTTACATTATTTTTGGCCTCTGTTCAACTATTTTGAGTTGCAATAGAAAACAACTCACTTTTTGTATTCCTCCCGCCAGCTGTAGCTCATGACTAGATGGAAGAGGTCGGACGCCTCCTTTGTGTGTTGGAAGCAATAAGAATGTTTTGGATATGGACTGATGCTTTGTCTTTTTTTCTTTTTTGTTTCATCTGTTTCTGTCAGCGGAAGCAGATATGTAATATGTAATCTCTCGTGATACGAAAGATATTGGTGAACACCGTGGGATGGGTAGGTTATTACAAAAAAAGATAAGTATAAATGATTTTCTTACCTTTTTTGGTGGAAAAGAACTTTGAAGTTTCTGGTTTAAATTCTTTGATTCTTCCAGGTAGTTGCTCCCACTTTACTTGGTTTGTTTCACCAAATATGGCTGTAAAAAGGAACTCTGGTTTCCACTTGGCATCTATGTTGCTTTGCTGCATGGAGGTCATCAGATATTCTTTTATTTTTCTTTCATGAGATAATTGAAGTATTCAAGTAGTGCTGCTTGTAAAAATTAAAATTGTTGCTCTTGTACTATTCACTTACATCGAAATCCTCATCATCTTTTATGAGTTCAATGCCATTCCAGTATTTTGCAAATTGAACCATGAAGTGTCCGCATTGGGTACCCTGCTGTTTTGGCACGCAAACTCTGTTAGGTGTTTCTGCTATCCTCGACTGGTTTGGTTCGCTATTGGCTTGTAGCTCTGCTTCGCTGTAATGCTTCTTCATGAGTGCGTGCATCCTTTTAATCTGTGTTATTGTTGGGTTTTGCCATTAATAAAGGGAATGCAAAAATTGGAAAACCAATTAGAAAACAAGGTTGAATTGATGTACTAGTTCTTGGTGATCCTTATGGTGTGTTTTCCATGTTTTTTTTTGTCTCCGTGTCTATAATTCAGTGAGTCAAGTATGTCGATGGAGCTCGTGTACTTGTTGAGCACGTACAGTGTGTAGTGTTTAGCTGTGTTGTGAGGTATCATAATCTGCAGCGTTTGGAGACAGAGTGAGTTAAAGTTCATTCTTGTCAGGAGAATTAAATGACATGTGAATGTGCAATTTGTAGGAAGAATGAATTATGTTTCTATATTTCTATTAACTTACCAACTTTTTCTTTAAAAGTTCCTCCCTGTTACAAGGGGTGCAAATTGTTTCAATGCTTCTTCCTCATTGAATTCTTCTAGTCCTCCTTCTCCAATTTTAACACCGAGCACGATCTGCGACCAAAAAGTTTTCTACTTTTTAGTTCAATCTTTGTAATCACTGAAATGATGCAAGTGTTTTGTCAAATTGGACTTCATACGTTTGCAAATTTCGTGGGAAGTATTGCTTTATCGGTTGTGTTGTATTGTTGCTGCGCTGTCCATTCGTCGAACAATGCATTTGCGATGGAGCCCTCCATCTGTCCACCATCTCCTTTCTGTAGCTGTTCCATTATTTGTTTTCCTGTAATCCAATCGGGTCGCGTCGAGCTAATATATACGTTTAGACTGCAAGCAGAAAAAGTTTATACATTAGTTAGGTTGGTTTAAAAAGGGGCAACATTTGTTTGATTTTTTGTTTATGCAAGAGAAAGTACTTACTCTCCGCATTCGTCCTATCCTTCTTTGCTGAATAGGTATTGATGGAGTGCTTTGGCTTTGTTCATGATTTTGAAATCTCCTGGGACAAAAGTAGGAATCATGATTTCTCCAAGGAGCCTTCTTGAAGGCTTTACCGGCCTTTTCTTGACCGAGATTTTCTTGTCTGAGCTATTCTCAGATGATTGAGGCATTGAATCTTCTCCTGATTCTTGCTGCAAGATTGTCAGATACGGCATGACATCTTTGTTGAATTCATAGCTTCCATAGTCGTTCAGCCATGTTTTGATTACATTGAACTGATAGCCCATCTTTACATATTTGGTGTATACGTCTAGTTGTAGCGGGTTAAGGCTTGAAAGAAATTCATCAACTTCTTCATGCTTTTCCATTATTTTTGGTTTTAGGAAGTCTAAAGAGATGGTGCTGGAGGTGCCTTGCTGATTGCTTGTCGAGCCTGTTTCTTCTTGAAGAAGAACAGACTGTTTCTTCTGCTCAAAAACCTGTTGTCGTGTATTTGGTACATCGTTGCTTCTATCATCCTCTTTTAAATCAGTGCATGTTTGTTTCAGTTGCTCCGTGCTCGTGATATTGCTGTTGATATTTTGCTCGTCTGTTTCCTCTTCGGCATGGTGTGGTATCTTGTCGTCTGGTGGTGGTTGATCTGGTTCTATTGGTGGATCATTTTGTTCGTGATCTGTGCAAGATTGTTGGGCGACAGTGTGGCTGTTGACATCCATAATCTCTTTGTGTTTACTGGATATTTCAATAACTTCACGCTCTTGTATGGTTGTCGCACACATAATATGTTCTTTTGGCTCGGGAGTTGGCGGAAACTCTTCTAGCACGCAACATTCTGCCTGTTGCATTTCTTTGTGTCCCATATCTACTTCATACTTCAGCATATCTGTAAAAAAATAATTAAAAAAAATATTACTTCTTCTAGTGTTACGAAATTGTAAGGTTTAGTTTCTGAAGAGACTAACTTGTTGTACACTTGATTAGTGACAGTTTGGTATTCCCTCTGTGTTGACTGATTAGTTGATATAGAATTTTTTTCCTCAACTCTGGTACTTGTTCTGGCTTTAAGGTCGCTGCTGTTCCATCACTGGAGTAGTGCTTCAGGTTCATATACATATAGAATGCGCAGTCCATTCTGCATGTAGAGGAATGGTAGTAGTAAGATTGTTGTATTCAAGAAACGGAAAGAAGCGAAATGTTTGAGCAATCGTAGTGGTAATTGTTGTATTGAAAAGACGAAAGAATAGCATTATTTCAGTAATTGTAGTATTGAATCTTGCATATTAAGTGAAAATGTTGGAAGTGCTTACGTGTCTTCTCCTTGAAGTGGCACCTGCAGTTTGACCTTTTTGAAATGGTCGATGCTTTTTTCTGAAAGCTGTAGCTCTGTGCTTATGTGCTTCTAGATTTTCATTAATTTGCTAGTTACATTGTTGACGAATTCTATTGTGCCTGGGTATGCAGTTGAAGAGTCAAGGAGTTCAAAACGCTGTTTTTGCATGTTAACTGTGATGGTGAAGTAATGACTTATAGTTTCGTCTTGCTCAAACCCGCTCAACGAACATGGTAGAAGGAACTGCAAAACACAAAATAAAAAGAAAACATTTGGAAATCTTCTTATATTTAGAATCATAAAATAAAAAGAGAACTTTGCATAACATATACGTAATTTGTGTTTTGTTTTTGAAACAGCCGATCTCCTTACCATGTTATAATCTTACAATTTTTCTTCTTCTTTCATGTTGAAAAATGATCTAAGCCTTGCAGGTAGTAATTTTTTTCTATTCTGTTGTTGATCATTATTTCTGTAGCACATTGGATCTTCGTCGTCAGCTTCCTTTATTGAGTGTTGCTTGTTTCGTCATAGATACACAAAGGGAATTTGTCAGTTCAGTTATAGGGGAAGTTTATCTATTTATAAAGTCATATATATTGTTTTAAACATGATTCTTTTGCCGTGATATTTACTTACAGTGTTGCTTAACGGCGGAATTTTTCTCCGTGTGCCATTGAGTTGTTTTCTCAAGATTGTTAGCATCGACTCGATTGCTTCGGTAAGTACTGATTTACCGACCTTGAAGCTTTCAGCGACATGGCCTAGATTTACATCAAACTTGTCCGTTGTAATGAAAAGCTGATCCCTGCAAAGTATATTTAGAAAAATGTTTTAGTTCACACATGATACAGTCAAAATGATCGCGTGTATGTATGTTTTCTTTGTAAGTAGCATGAACTTACATTTCTCTCTTTATCCATGGCTTGCATACATCGTTGTACAGGTCTTCGATGGCTTTGTTGACGGAATCGCTATCTTTGCCCCCTTTCTCTATTGTGCCTGCGATGATTTTAAATTTAATGTAAATAATTCGAAGTCACAAGATAGCAATTAAGTTTCTATTGTCTTGCCTGCTTCGATGCTGGAAGACATGTCCTGTCCAGTGTTGTTCCTTTCTTGTTCTCCTTCTGCTTCCTGTGGCATGTTTTGTTCTTCTTTTTGCGTTGTACCCTTTTGTTCAGTTTCTGCTCCGTCCTTATTTGAGTCGTCTGCACTTTTCTTAGCATCATGTTTTTCCTTGTCAACCGTTATGTCTTGGTGGTTGTCTTTTCCGTCTTGTTTTTCAGTCTCAACCTGGATGGCACTGACCTCTCTGCCAGGGGAATTGGCATCGTATGACGGTGTAGGGTTTTCTTCGATAGTTTCTGGTTCTTTCTCTGGAACAATTTGTGTGTTTGCTTCATTGGTTGTATCTTCGTGGTTGCCTTCTTCGTGTTTCCGCGTTATCATTTAAAAAGCATTGAAATAATTTAACTTGCTACTTTATTTTAATTATAGCAGTTGTTATGGGAAAATAGCGAAGCGTTTGGTGCATGCTTTGAGCTATTTTGATTGTGATAAAGTTGTCATTTTGTGGAAACATTTTGTGCAACTTCACCTGTTGAGCTGTCGTTGGTGATGCTGACTGTTCCACCCGTTCTTCGTTGATTGTTGTTTCTTGGGTATCGTCTTGTTCTTTGTTTTGGTGTTCATCGTCACTATCATGGTTTTTGTCTTGCAGCTGTTCAATCATAAATGTGGTAAGTTGGAGTGCATTTGAGTTCTCATGGAACTACTTTATATTTTCGTAGAATTAGCTTATGTAACTTTACCTCCTCAGTCGTTGCTGCTTCTGTTGTCTTTGTTTCTGTTCTCGTTGTTGCTGCTGACTGTTGTGGTTGTTCTTCGTTGAGTGGAGGTTTTTGGGCATCTTCCTATTCACTCTTTTGGAGTTCATCGCCGCTGCCGTCGTTTTTGTCTTGTAGCTTTTGAAACACACAGGTGGCTAAGTGGCAGTGCATTTGAGGTTCAACAGAGCTATTTTATATTTTCAGAGGATCAACTTATGTAAATTTACCTTTTCAGTCGTTGTCGCTGCTGCCGTCTCTGCTGCATGTTTTTCGGTGAGTGAATATTTTGGGGCTTGGTCTTCTTTGACGTTGATGTTTGTCGTTTGAAGAACATGTCGCCCTTCTTCAGTGGCCTCCTTTTGCTCGTTTGTCTCCTCTCTCTGGGATGGAGGAAGGTAGTGAAATGTGAAATGCGTATTTTTGAACTATAAGATCATTCGGAGGTATTCTGTGTTTTCACCTCTGTACTTGTTACTGTTGATTGTTCTACGTGTTCCTCGTTGAGTGGTGTTTTTGGGTCCTTGTCTTGCTCTTTATTTTGATGTTCATTGTCACTGACCTTGTTTTTTCCTTGCAGCTGTTCAAATATAGAGGTGGCAAAGTGAGAGTGCATTGGAGTGAATACAAGTGTGGTAGGTTGGAGTTTATTTGATTGTGTACGCAGCAATTTTATAATTTCATAGTTGCAGGTTTCGTAACTTTACCTTTTCAATCATTGACGCTGCCGCTGTCTCTGGTAGCTGTTGTTTGGTGAGTGAATTTTTGGTGGCTTGGTCTTCAGCGACATTATTGTCTACCGTTTGAAGAACATGTTCGGGTTGTTCATTGGGATCCTCTGGTTGTGTTTGATGGTCTTGATTGTTGGTGCTGTCTTGAGTTTCTTGTGCCTGCACCAACCCAAAAAGTATTTAAGAAATGGGTGCATCTCTGATTGTTGAGTTACATTTTTCATAGGACCTCTTTCTCTGGATTTGGAGGACTATCTACTGCTGAACTACGACTTCTCCTTGTTTCATGTTGTCCTCTAGTTTTTCTTGTTTAATGTCTATACCAGTGCTTTCACTTGCTTCCTGTTTCTGTTTAATAAAAATTGAAATTATAGTTTGAACTTCATTTGTGTCTCAGCTTTATAACCTCACCTCTTCAGGTGTTGTTGTTTGAAGTTCTGTGTGTTTTCCAGTTTCCTTTGGTTGCGCTGCTTCTTGATCTTCGAGATTAATGTACTTGTTTGTTTCCTGCATTTGTTCAAAGAAAAGGGTGAGACATCCCTTATAATCCTTGTATTGCGGTGGTGGGGTGAAAAGGGTTTGTTGTTGATTTTTTTACCTCTGTGTTGATGACTGGGTTATTCGTGCCTGCATTGACTATTTCTTTGTCAGGTATAACAGTCTCTAGTTTCTCATCGGCTTGGATGTCTTGGGTTTTCTCCTTTGTACTCGTGATGGTGATCTGCAATGTTGTGGTACTGGAAATCTCTTGTGCACAAATTTCCTGTTCTGTGACTCCTTCGTCTGTTGGGGTTGTCTCTTGGTCTTGCAGTCATTGTGATACCTGGAGTTCAAACAATATGAGTTTGCGGTCCACTTTCTTTCCTGCCATTATGAGTTTCCGGTGTGGGGTGTAGTCAGCTATGGAAGTTTACCTCCTATTCTTTGTTTTCTTCTTCTTTGTCGTTTGTTATGCCAACGGTTGATTGTGGATCAGCCTCTTGCATTTGGTTAATGGGACTGCTGACTTGATTGTTCGCCAGCTGAGCCTATATTTTGTTGGAGGTTTGTCAGTTAACTTATAACTATATCCAGTTTTGAAAGGAAAAATGGATGTTCATACTGACCTCTTCACTGGTTCTGACGTTGATCGTATCTTGTGCTTGTGTTGGGGTAGTTGTTGTTGTAGCACTGTCTGTTGTGAGGTTGCTTTGTTTGTTGCGTTCATTCTTGTTTTTGGGGTTGTTGACACCATCCTGTTGTTGGAGTTCATCTTGGCCTAGCGTGCTATTGGTACGTTCCTGAAAGCATTGAGACAGTTCTTTTCAGTTGAGGTATGAAAACAGGGGTTTGCTTTATGGTGCGGATGACACCATGCATCACTATTTATTTACCTGTTTTTGCTGCTTTATCTTCTTGTTGTCAATGCCCACGTCCCTTGATTTTGTTCTTCTCTTCCTCTCTTCGTCCTCTTCTTCTTTCTTTCTTTTTCTCCTTTCTCTTTGTTGTGTTGTGGCTACGATTTCATTCGTGCGGTTAGCATCGACTAGTCTAGTTGATGCTGTTGGATCTGCTTGCTCTAGTGTGTGCGGTGTCACATTGTCTGTGAGGTACCTTGTGCAAACTATGTCCTGAAATTGTCTGAGTTGTTCTATAGAATCCATCAGGGCAATTGTTTGTTGCACGACTTTGTCCTTGTTTTTTTCATCCAATCTCTCTTCTTTTTCATTGCATCGGTGTTTAGCCCTGGTGGTTACCGTGGGTAACTGTTCTGCTTCTTGGAGCACTTTTTCCAACAATTTGTTTATCCTTTGGAATCTTTCTTCTGGTCCTGTGCTGATGCTTTTGTTTGGTTTCGTGCTTCCACTGGTGCCGATACGTGGTTCGCGCCGACGTTTGGGTGGAGGTGGTAGCAGTTTGGTTGTGTGCCGGTGTTGCTGTTCTTTACGATGTTCTCCTGCTATCTGGTGAATTGAAGACGAAGTTGATGCTGTGCTGGTATAGAAGATCCTCTCTGCTGTTCCTTTCCATGTCTGCATCATTTCGGTGGAATGGAGTTTATTAGAATGGAAACTGTTTTCAAAAAGGGAAGGACTAATTTATGTACAACAAAGCTATACCTGTATCTTGCCAAATTCATAGTCATCTGGTCGTGCTTTTCCGTCCGTTTTCATGTCTGCTCTAGCTATTTTCGCTAGGTCACTCTCTTTGAGATGGTTTGCTCGTGGTAATGAGGTCTTATCTATTGTCTTTGCAATCTTTCGCATTTCTTTTGTGTCGGTTGGCAACAGCAGGGAGTCAAGGTACATGATTACTGGTCCCTGTGCCAAACCATCGATATGCTTTTTGTTCTTTTCTTCCTGAGGCAATATCTTGTGCTTCTGCCATGTCTTGGCTCCTTCCCTAATACTTTCGATGATTACCTCATAGAAATCCATCTTTGCCATTTTTGGATAGTCCATGTCCTTGACCATTATAGCTTGTCGGGCGAAGATAGCGGCGCTTGACCCGCAGACAACATTGTGGAAAAAAATAAAGAAAAATATTTTAACTGATTTCCTGTTTGACTGATCATCATCTATTTCCACCAATATTTGTAGCTTCTCGAACAGTTGTTTTGGCGCGAATTTTGTATCTTTGAAGCCAAGGTCTGACATCAGTTCTTTCATCGAAGTTGGTCTAGTCTCTGGCCTTGGTGCTGACCTTTGCGTGCCGTTTGGGTATCCAAACACCTTGTGGATAGCTTCCTTGGTAATCTTGATTTTTTGTCTTCGGCACCATCACCGAAGGTTATTTTCATGGTTTCTATGTCGAGGTTGTCATAGATTTGTGTTGCAAGCGGTCTGCAGATGGAGCCTGTTATTTTGCAGTTCTCTATGCTGCCAAATCCTGCCGTCCTAATATCTTTCTTGTGACAGTCTTTAAGTAAATTCCATGCTTTCTTGACATGAGCGAATGCTGCCCCTGCCTTGATTTGGCATTTCTCTTTGTTTGTTTCTTCTTGTTCTTCGTCAACTGTTGGTGCTACCAATTCTTTCCCGCTTGTCTTTCTTCCGTTTCTGTCCTTCTTGCCTGATTTGGGCTGTTTCAGAAGAAAAAAAGAAAGGGTTTTGTTAGAAAGGAATGTTAGATCCCTGGTGCTAAATAGTGGTATTCAAAATTAGTGCAAGTGTGTTTTTACATCGTCGTCATGTTCTGCGTCGCTGTCGTGCTATTCGGCATCATCGCCGTCTGTAGGAATGAAATCTGCATCATGTTGTCTGTCATCATTGTCATCATTGGTATCTGAAACTTTGCTGTTGGTATCATCTTGTTCTTTTTCTACCCTTTGTCGTTTGTTTTTCTTCTTGCATTCACCTTGTTTCTTCGAACCGCTTGGTTTTGTTGGCGGGAGTACCACTAGAGGTAATGGCTGATGCTGCAAGGTACCAGCGTCCATGATGTTTTCAGCATTGTCCTTTTTCTTTTGCCTTTTTGTTCCAGGAGTAAAAACAGTGCTGGTATCTGATTTTCTCTTTTTTTGCTTGTTGCTAGGTGTTTAATACTATTGAGCCTGTTGTAAGTTACCATTTCTGCCGCAGGTGGTTTGTTCCTCATGTTCTGTTCTGTGTCCTTTTCTGATGAATGAGGAGACATGCTTTGTGTTTGTGTGCTCTCAATATCATCGTCTTCGTGTCCTGCATAATGACCAGGTAACAAAAAACGATATTCTTTTGTCCGAAAATAATTTATACACATTTAAAATATATATCTTACATGATTATGTATAAGGAATGTGAAATTCCCAAAGGGGATTTTTAGTTTTCTTTTTTTGGTTAAGAAAGGTTATTTCTACTGTTACCGATGGAGCTAATCAGGGGATTGAAAAATATATTAATTATGGTTATGAGTGGAGCTGGGGAATTGAAGTTAGGGTGAAGCATTTTCTGAGACAAAAATGCACTCTGCAGGTGATATTTCATAATGGGAGGAATATCATCAATGAGAGTTGAAGATTTATTTAGTAAGTTAAACTGTTTTTAGTTAAATATAAGATACTGTGCGAACATTTTTAATGTTTTCTATAAAGAAATATATAAAAAGTGGCAGGTAGTTTTATTTGTAGACATAGTTAAGTTATTATTGTCAAGGATAGCAGTTAAGTTATTAATGTCTCAGTATAGTTTTTTGTACATAGACAATGGACTCTTTTGGTCAAACCTTTGACAAGAGCTTGCTGGATTGCATGCTCTTCAGCAGGGTCTTCGTCAGTATTTTGCTGGGTTTTAGCTTCTTCATGAGGATTTCTCATTGCTGCATAAAAAATGGGCAGGTGTTAGAAGCAGAGTCGAGTGTCACTGAAAAAAAACTGCATGGTGTGGAAACAAATTTGTATGGATAGAGAGGCATGGGTTGTTTTACCCTAGAAGCACAGGGTACATCTATTCATTGTTCACGGTTTTTCAGACTAGAGACACTTAATTTGAAAAACGGTTACATTGAAGGGACAAATGATGTAGAAAATGTCTTACGGTTATCAGGTGGTTTTGGCCTCTCAGGATGCTTGCGTGGTTTGGATCTATCGATGTATTCTAGTTAGTGACGTTTCAGGTTTAGTACCTTTGAGCACATATCGTATGGCAAAAATTCCAGGGCGGAGAGTTGTAGCATTTCTATTAAATCTCATCTCTCCGCCAGTTCAATTTGTTAGACAAATTGATTTTAGGTTATTGGAAAACTCCTTGGTAGCGGTGGCTAGGGTTGCTGTTCCTTGAAGTTGAAAAATCACTACGATCTACCCGGTGGAATGAAGTGGGATAGAATGATAATTAGCTACAATTAGTTGTGCGGTATTCTTCGGTTCCATCGGCTTATTGTGTCATTGCTCTTTTTTGTTGCGATTTTCGCCGCCGGTGTCGAAGTCGTCGCCGTCGGTCGCCGCAGCCGGCGGGGTTATTGGTGTTCTCGCAGGCAGTGTGTGGCTATGTGTATGTCGGATTGGAGGGTGGTTGGCGAACACGGTGGCGGTTTGTCCGGTGACGCGAACTCGATTTTGAATTTGTGTTTGTGTGCAGAAGGAAGGAGGAGAGCGTGTGGGAGTGATGAAGATTTTGAGATTTACTTTGCAGAAGGGGAAGCAAGCTAGTAGAAGAGGGAGGGAGAGATGGAAACCATCGAACCGTCTCTAATTTGCAACCGTCCGTTTGAGCATCAAGATTCGTTTTTCTGATGTTAGGCTCGGAAGTGTAGGTTCTACAGGCACATAGATGCAGGCATAGGAGGCACGACAGTGTAGGTTCTACAAGCAGGTAGAGAACCACGAGACATGCAAGAGTCGCGTGAGGCACGTGGATGTAAGCATTGGAGGCACATAAATGAAGGCAATACAAGCACGTATATGCTGCTTTTCGAGGCACGGGTATCGACCCTGAGGATGTACAAGAGTGCTGTGGCAGATGCATGTGTTAGAATGCTCGGTTAAAGAGGCATGGTTGTGAAGTCTCAGGAGCGACGCAGGCGTGGTAGTGGGGCCATTTAAGAGTTACGGCGTATGTTACGTTAGGCATGTGGGTTCAGGCACGGAAGGGAAAAAGGTGAATCCACAAGAGGCACGTACGTGTGTTATCTCAAGTCATGGGTGTGCAGTCTCAGGATGCACAAAAGTGTGGCAGCAGAGGCATGGGTCTGACTACTCGGTTACAGAACCACGTTTGTGAAGTCAAGTGGGTGTGGCACTACGGGGCACGTAAGAGTATCGGCAAGTGTCATGTTGCGGGCGTGGGTGCAGGTACGTAAGGCATAGTAATGCAGACACTACAGTTACGTACGTGCACTCTCTGGATGCACAAAAAGTTTTGCGGCATAGGCATGGGTCTGAGTACTCGGTTAGAGAACCACGGTTGTGAAGTCACGTCGGTGTGCCACTACGGGTCACGTAAGTGTCACAGCATATGTCACATTGCGTACATGGATGTAGGCACGTGGATGTAGGCACATGAGGCACGATGTTCAAGGCAATGGAGGCATGGACTTGCGGCTTCTCGAGGTATGGGGTATCAACCCTGTGTATGCAAAAATAGTGTAGTGGCAGACGCACGTGTCAGGATTCTTGGTTACAGAGGCATGGTTGTGAAGTCTCAGGAGCCACGCATGTCACGTTGCGCACGTGGGTGCAGGTACGTGCAGGCATAGAAATGTAGGCACCAAAGGCACGTACGTGCATTCTTTGGATGCACAAATGTGTGGCGGCAGAGGCATGTGTCCGAGTACTCGTTTACAGAACCATGGTAGTGAACTCACGTGGGTGTGGCACTACGGGGGACGTAAGAGTCTCAGCAAGTGTCGTGTTGTGCACGTGGGTGCAGGTACGCGTAAGGCACATGAAGGCACCACATGAACATACGCGCATTCTCTGGATGCAAAAAAAGTGTGGCGGCAGAGTCATGGGTCCGAGTACTCGGTTAGAGAACCACGGTTGTGAAGTGACGTGGGTGTGGCACTACGGGGCACGTAAGAGTCTCTACAAGTGTCGTGTGAGGCACATGGGTGCAAGGACATAAGACACAGAAATGAAGGCACCACGGTTGTGAAGTCACATGGTAGTGATGAAGTGGAGCCTCTCTAGAGGCATGTGGATGCAGGAACACGAGGTACAGAAGTGCGGGTTCTACAGGCACGGAATTGAAGTCTCTACAGAAATGAAGGCACCACAAGCATCCATCCAGAGGCACGTGGACGGAGTAGCAGAGGTGAGCTTCGAATACATAGTTACAGGGTCACGGTTTGGAAGTGCGCAGAGCCAAGGTTGTGCAACACGATGGGGCATGTAAGAGTCATCGCAAGTGTTATGTGAGAGAGGCACCTCGATGCAGGTACGCAAGGCACGTGATGCACTGTTGTGATGTTTGTGAAGAGACACAGACGTGGTACCGCGACCATGTAAGTGTCGCGGGGCGTGAAACGTTAGGCACATGGATGCAGGCACAGAAATCACGGAGGTGAAGACTCAAGAGGCACGGAAGTTGGGTTTTTGTTGTTTCGAACTGCTATCAATACTGTGGATGTTCAAAAGTGTGGTACCAGAAGCATGTTTCCGAATACGCAGTTAGGGAGTCACGGTTGTCAAGCCTCTAGAAATTCACACGTGTCTGGTATCACGGGCATGGAGTAGTGTGGGGCTTCGAGAGGCATTAGTGGCCCTCAACCCTCTGGATGCATGGTGGTGTGGTAGGAGAGGCACCATTGTGGATGCACAATAGTAAGGCCTCTAACGGCGTGAGTGGGTGGCACCACATGCATTTGTTTGAATACTCATTTAGAGAGTCACGTCTGTATTCATGCCAGATGCATGCTATAGGTTGGTGACATTCGGCAGCACACGGTTGCAGAGAGGAGGAATGTTTGTGAAACATCAAAGTCACCGGCGATCACGCGTGAGGAGTATGTAGAGTAACTGCGCGTCGACATGACACATGTATGTCTAGGGACGGACTTGGGGCACTGGCTTGTGTTCGAATGCTTCATTAATGAAGAATCAAGGAACTACATCAATAAAAAGAGTCTGTTGCTTCATTATCACAGTATGATGTGTGGTTAAATCGTTTTCTGATGTTTTGACGGAGCTAGGCTTGTTTGCTTATCAACAACTTTTTATTCCTTGATGTCGTCGTAGATCCTTCTAATCTCATCGCCCATTTTGCTGGGTTCGATTGTATTCTTATTGCTAAATAGTAGCCTACACAGTTGTTGTGCTTTCCATTATTCCGTGCCATTCTATAAAAAAATCAGTGAAAAATAAGGAGGAAAAACCCATCAGAATTAGGTCATGCAGTTGTATAATATCTTGCAGATTTATAGCGAGTTTTAAGCGAAAACTTACGTCGAAATTATCTATCTCTTCAACGAAGTGGTTGCCATCAAAGAGATGCGCGAACCTTAGAACAACAAACGAGGTTTCACCTTTGTTCACCTTTGGAACACCCTTTAAAAATTGAACTTCCCATTTAGTCCTTTCCTTTTACGAATTTTTCACTGAGTAATATTTCGTATACTTCCTTGAACCTGGGCACCTGGGGATTGCATTTTGTTTTTGTTTTAGAGAGACATGTAGTATAATTTGTAAAACTGAAAGACACTGTTATTTACAATTCTTACCAGTTTGTCTTTATGGTTGTGGTATTTGTTATGCTCCTTTTCTTTGTAGGCTTCGTTGATTTCCATGTCAGCAATTTGCTTACTTAGTTTGCCATCATGCACGTGGTGAGCATGTTGTTTTTTCAGGTATTCTTGCCTCTTCAATTCTTCAAGAGAGGTTTCTTCAGGCTCGATGATTTGAAGCTTCCTTCTATATTTGTCGAGCACTAATAGTGTGTATCAGTCTTCCTTTTCAAATGGCATGAATACCTGTGGTACAAAAGTTTTATTGTTAGAGGAGAGTTTAGAATATAGTATTTTGTTTGAAATGCTTATTTTTATTTTGTTAGATGAGAGTTTTATTGTTAGAGGAGAGTTTAGAATATAGTTTTAACGTTATTACCGTTTTTGCTGTTTTGAGCTTGTCTGATTGACATTTCTTAAGGAACAAAGGAACCAAGATATCCTTATCTCATGTGAAATCATCTCTGAAGTCCGCCATAGATTTTCTTTTATCCTTTAAACCCATAATATTCTGCAGGCAACAAATAAAAAACCATAAAAGCGAATTAGAAAGAATAGATTGGTACCAAGAGATTAAACAATCGTTGCAAAAAGATGAGTTTGTATGATCACTATTTTTTTTGAAATTTACCTCTGCAAAGCTTGGGCCTAATAATAGTCTATGTCTTTTGTGTGTAGTTTGCTTGCTTCCCTCCCATGCTTCTGCTAACTCATCGAGCACCTTCTTTTCCAGTCCTTGACGTTTTTTCTTGTTTGCAGGCCCAAATATTTCCTTTAGGTTTGATCCAGTGAGAGTTGTGTTGTTCCCCTGTGGTTGATCTCTCGAGAAAACTACTTTTCCGCTCACAGGAAAAATAGTAGAAGAAAAATTTGTTGAGTAAGTCATTAGCAAGCAAGATGATAAACAGGAATTCAAGGTTTTTTCTAGTTTCTGTCTTATTTGTGTGATTGCCGCCTAACTTTAACTAATTTCAGTTGCAAAAGGAGCCAAGTCACCTTTTGAATTTGTCCTGCCATGTGTCATTCATGACTATGTCGTAGAGCTCGTTTGCCTTACGCATGTGTCTAAACAAATGCCGGTGTTGCGGGTATTTGTTGGTGCTTCTTGATTGATGATGGTTTTTTCCGTCTCGCTCTGTCAAAACAGATAAAAAAATATGGCTGTTGTTTCTAAAAGATATATTTTAAGCTCCTGTCATGTTGACTGATGGAAAAAATGAAAATAGTTATATTACCTTTCATGGGCGAAAAAATGTTTGTAGTCTCTGGTTTGAAAACTTTGATTTTTTCAAGAAGTTGATGGTGCTTTATTTGGTTGGTTTTACCGAATATGTGTGAATACATACTCTGGTTTCCATTCGGCATCCACCTTGGTGGGCTGCAGGCATGTCAAAATGTATGGTTTATAGTTACGTGTTATACACCATTGTCAATAAACTAATTGCGGTAATAAAGAAATCAAGTAATTTGATGTGCATGTACTGGTAACTTACATGAAAATCCTCTCTGTCTTTGACCAGTTCTTTCCCATTCTAGTGTTTCGTAAATTGGGCTCTGAAGTGTCCGCATTGTGTTCCTTCTTGCTTTGGTGTGCAGACCCCGTGAGGCCTTTCTGCTCTCCTTTCCCAATCTAGTTCGTTCTTGTGTTTTAGTTGGTGGTACTTGTTCATCAGCACCGACATCCTTCTCATCTGTGATTGCATTTTTGTTTTGTTGTTTGGGTGCGGCATTGATAAAAGTTAGAGTATCATACTTGTTGGGGAATGTTGCAGAAAATAAAATTTTTCTACGCTTCACCAAGATCAATCTATGAGTTCATCTAGCAACGAGAGAGAGGAGTGCATCTACATACCCTTGTAGATCGCGAGCGGAAGCGTTCAAGAGAACGGGGTTGAGGGAGTCCTACTCATCGTGATCCAAATCACCGATGATCCTAGTGCTGAACGGACAACACCTCCGCGTTCAACACACGTATGGTTGGGGAAGACGTCTCCTCCTTCTTGATCCAACAAGGGGGAAGGAGAGGTTGATGGAGATCCAGCAGCACGACGACGTGGTGGTGGATGCAGCAGCGATCTCGGCAGGGCTTCGCCAAGCTTCAGCGAGAGGGAGAGGTGGTGCATGGGGAGATGGAGGCGCCAAGAGCATGGGTGAGGCTTACCTCCCTCCCCCTCTTTATATAGGGCCCCTAGGGGGGGGGGGGGCGCCGGCCCTAGGAGATGCAATCTCCAAGGGGGGGCGGCGGCCAAGGGGGTGGCTTGCCCCCCAAGCCAGGTGGAGGTGCCCCCACCCCTAGGGTTTCCAACCCTAGGCGCAGGGGGGCCCAAGGGGGGGGGGGCGCACCATCCCACCAGGGGCTGGTTCCCCTCCCACTTCAGCCCATGGGGCCCTCCGGGATAGGTGGCCCCAACCGATGGACCCCCGGGACCCTTCCGGTGGTCCCGGTACAATACCGGTGACCCCCGAAACTTTCCCGATGGCCGAAACCTGACTTCCTATATATAATTCTTCACCTCCGGACCATTCCGGAACTCCTCGCGACGTCCAGGATCTCATCCAGGACTCCGAACAACTTTCGAGTTATTGCATACTAATATCTCTACAACTCTAGCGTCACCGAACCTTAAGTGTGTAGACCCTACGGGTTCGGGAGACACGCAGACATGACCAAGACAACTCTCCGGTCAATAACCAACAGCGGGATCTGGATACCCATGTTGGCTCCCACATGCTTCTCGATGATCTCATCGGATGAACCACGATGTCGAGGATTCAAGTAACCCAGTATACAATTCCCTTTGTTAATCGGTACGTTACTTGCCCGAGATTCGATTGTCGGTATCCCAATACCTCGTTCAATCTCGTTACCGGCAAGTCACTTTACTCATACCGTAATGCATGATCCCGTGACCAGACACTTGATCACATTGTGCTCATTATGATGATGCATTACCGAGTGGGCCCAGAGATACCTCTTTGTCATACGGAGTGACAAATCCCAGTCTCGATTCGTGCCAACCCAATAGACACTTTTGGAGATACCCATAGTGCACCTTTATAGTCACCCAGTTACGTTGTGATGTTTGGCACACCCAAAGCACTCCTACGGTATCCCGGAGTTGCACAATCTCATGGTCTAAGGAAATGATACTTGACATTTGGAAAAGCTCTAGCAAAATGAACTACACGATCTTTGTGCTATGCTTAGGATTGGGTCTTGTCCATCACATCATTCTCCTAATGATGTGATCCTATTATCAACGACATCCAATGTCCATAGTCAGGAAACCATGACTATCTGTTGATCAACGAGCTAGTCAACTAGAGGCTTACTAGGGACATGTTATGGTCTATGTATTCACACATGTATTACGATTTCTGGATAACACAATTATAGCATGAATAAAAGACGATTATTGTGAACAAGGAAATATAATAATAATCATTTTATTATTGCCTCTAGGGCATATTTCCAATAGTCTCCCACTTGCACTAGAGTCAATAATCTAGTTACATTGTGATGAATCGAACACCAATAGAGTTCTGGTGTTGATCATGTTTTGCTCGCGGAAGAGGTTTAGTCAATGGATCTGCGACATTCAGATCCGTATGCACTTTGCAAATATCTATGTCTCCATCTTGAACATTTTCACGAATGGAGTTGAAGCAACGCTTGGTGTGCCTGGTCTTCTTGTGAAACCTGGGCTCCTTGGCAAGGGAATAGCTCCAGTGTTGTCACAGAAGAGGGTGATTGGCCCCGACGCATTGGGTATGACTCCTAGGTCGGTGATGAACTCCTTCATCCAGATTGCTTCATGTGCTGCCTCCGAGGCTGCCATGTACTCCGCTTCACATGTAGATCCTGCCACGACACTTTGCTTGCAACTGCACCAGCTTACTGCCCCTCCATTCAAAATATACACGTATCCGGTTTGTGACTTAGAGTCATCCAGATCTGTGTCGAAGCTAGAGTCTACATAACCCTTTACGACGAGCTCTTCGTCACCTCCATAGACGAGAAACATGTCCTTTGTCCTTTTCAGGTACTTCAGGATATTCTTGACCGCTGTCTAGTGTTCCTTGCCGGGATTACTTTGGTACCTTCCTACCAAACTTACGACAAGGTTTACATCAGGTCTGGTACACAGCATGGCATACATAATAGATCCTATGGCTGAGGCATAGGGGATGACACTCATATGTTCTTTATCTTCTGCCGTGGTCGGGCATTGGGCCGAGCTCAATCTCACACCTTGCAATACAAGCAAGAACCCTTTCTTGGACCGATCCATATTGAACTTCTTCAATATCTTATCAAGGTATGTGCTTTGTGAAAGACCTATGAGGCGTCTCGATCTATCCCTATAGATCTTGATGCCTAATATGTAAGCAGCTTCTCCAAGGTCCTTCATTGAAAAACACTTATTCAAGTAGGCCTTAATGATGTCCAAGAGTTCTATATCATTTCCCATCAGAAGTATGTCATCTACATATAATATGAGAAATGCTACAGAGCTCCCACTCACTTTCTTGTAAACGCAGGCTTCTCCATAAGTCTGCATAAACCCAAACGCTTTGATCATCTCATCAAAGCGAATGTTCCAACTCCGAGATGCTTGCACCAGCCCATAAATGGATCGCTGGAGCTTGCATACCTTGTTAGCATTCTCGGGATCGACAAAACCTTCCGGCTGCATCATATACAGTTCTTCCTTAAGATAGCCGTTAAGGAATGCCGTTTTGACGTCCATTTGCCATATCTCATAATCATAGTATGCGGCAATTGCTAACATGATTCGGACGGACTTCAGCTTCGCTACGGGAGAGAAAGTCTCATCGTAGTCAACCCCTTGAACTTGCGATAACCCTTAGCGACAAGTCGAGCTTTATAGATGGTAACATTACCATCCGCGTCCGTCTTCTTCTTAAAGATCCATTTATTTTCTATCGCTCGCCGATCATCGGGCAAGTCTGTCAAAGTCCATACTTTGTTTTCATACATGGATTCTATCTCGGATTGCATGGCTTCAAGCCATTTGTTGGAATCTGGGCCCGCCATCGCTTCTTCATAGTTCGAAGGTTCACCGTTGTCTAACAACATGATTTCCAGGACAGGGTTGCCATACCACTCTGGTGTGGAACGTGTCCTTGTAGACCTACGAAGTTCAGTTGTAACTTGATCCGAAGTACCTTGATCATCATCATTAATTTCCTCTCCAGTCGGTGTAGGCACCATAGGAACATTTTCCTGAGCTGCACTACTTTCCGGTTCAAGAGGTAGTACTTCATCGAGTTCTACTTTCCTCCCACTTACTCCTTTCGAGAGAAACTCTTTCTCCAGAAAGGATCCGTTCTTGGCAACAAAGATCTTGCCTTCGGATCTAAGGTAGAAGGTATACCCAATGATTTCCTTAGGGTATCCTATGAAGACGCATTTTTCCGACTTGGGTTCAAGCTTTTCAGGTTGAAGTTTCTTGACATAAGCATCCATCCCCAAACTTTTAGAAACGACAGCTTAGGTTTCTTCCCAAACCATAATTCATACGGTGTCGTCTCAACGGATTTAGACGGTGCCCTATTTAAAGTGAATGTAGCTGTCTCTAGAGCGTATCCCCAAAATGATAGCGGTAAATAGGTAAGAGACATCATAGATCGCACCATATCCAATAGAGTGCGATTACAACGTTCGGACACACCGTTACGCTGAGGTGTTCCAGGCGGCATGAGTTGTGAAACGATTCCACATTTCCTTAAGTGCGTACCAAATTCGTGACTTAAATATTCTCCTCCACGATCTGATCGTAAGAACTTTATTTTTCGGTCACGTTGATTCTCTACCTCATTCTGAAATTCCTTGAACTTTTCAAAGGTCTCAGACTTGTGTTTCATCAAGTAGACATACCCATATCTACTTAAGTCATCAGTGAGAGTGAGAACATAACGATATCCTCCGCGAGCCTCAACGCTCATTGGACCACACACATCAGTATGTATGATTTCCAATAAGTTGGTTGCTCGCTCCATTGTTTCGGAGAACGGAGTCTTGGTCATTTTGCCCATGAGGCATGGTTCACATGTGTCAAATGATTCATAATCGAGAGACTCTAAAAGTCCATCAGCATGGAGCTTCTTCATGCGCTTGACACCAATGTGACCAAGGCGGCAGTGCCACAAGTATGTGGGACTATCGTTATCAACCTTACATCTTTTGGTATTCACACTATGAATATGTGTAACATTACGTTCGAGATTCATTAAGAATAAACCATTGACCAGCGGGGCATGACCATAAAACATATCTCTCATATAAATAGAACAATCATTATTCTCGGATTTAAATGAGTAGCCATCTCGCATTAAACGAGATCCAGATACAATGTTCATGCTCAAAGCTGGCACTAAATAACAATTATTGAGGTTTAAAACTAATCCCGTAGGTAAATGTAGAGGTAGCGTGCCGACGACGATCACATCGACCTTGGAACCATTCCCGACGCGCATCGTCACCTCGTCCTTCGCCAGTCTCCGCTTATTCCGCAGCTCCTGCTTTGAGTTACAAATATGAGCAACGACACCGGTATCAAATACCCAGGAGCTACTACGAGCACTGGTAAGGTACACATCAATTACATGTATATCACATATACCTTTAGTATTGCTGGCCTTCTTGTCCGCTAAGTATTTGGGGCAGTTCTGCTTCTAGTGACCCTTCCCTTTGCAATGAAAGCACTCAGTCTCAGGCTTGGGTCCATTCTTTGACTTCTTCCTGGCAACTGGCTTACCGGGCGCGGCAACTTCCTTGCCGTCCTTCTTGAAGTTCTTCTTACCCTTGCCTTTATTGAACTTGGTGGTTTTATTGACCATCAACACTTGATGTTCCTTTTTGATTTCCACCTCCGCTGACTTCAACATTGAAAATACTTCAAGAATAGTTTTCACCATCCCCTGCATATTGTAGTTCATCACAAAGCTCTTGTAGCTAGGTGGGAGCGACTGAAGGATTCTGTCAATGACCGCCTCGTCCGGGAGGTTAATGTCCAGTTGGGACAAGCGGTTGTGCAACCCAGACATTTTGAGTATGTGCTCACTGACAGAACTATTTTCCTCCATCTTACAACTATAGAACTTGGCGGAGACTTCATATCTCTCGACCCGGGCATGAGCTTGGAAAACCATTTTCAGCTCCTCGAACATCTCATATGCTCCATGTTGCTCAAAACGCTTTTGGAGCCCCGGTTCTAAGCTGTAAAGCATGCAGCACTTAATGAGGGAGTAATCATCAGCACGTGACTGCCAAGCGTCCATAACGTCTTGGTTCTCTGGGATGGGTGCTTCACCTAGCAGTCCTTCTAGGACATATGCTTTCTTGGCAGCTATGAGGATGATCCTCAGGTTCCGGACCCAGTCCGTATAGTTGCTGCCATCATCTTTCAGCTTGGTTTTCTCTAGGAACGCGTTGAAGTTGAGGTTGATATGAGTGTTGGCCATTTGATCTACAAGACATTTTTGCAAAGGTTTTTAGACTAAGTTCATGATAATTAAGTTCATCTAATCAAATTATTTAATGAACTCCCACTCAGATTAGACATCCCTCTAGTCATCTAAGTGTTACATGATCCGAGTCGACTAGGCCGTGTCCGATCATCACGTGAGACGGACTAGTCATCATCGATGAACATCTCCATGTTGATCGTATCTTCCATACGACTCATGTTCGACCTTTCGGTCTCTGTGTTCCGAGGCCATGTCTGTACATGCTAGGCTCGTCAAGTTAACCTAAGTGTTTTGCATGTGTAAATCTGTCTTACACCCATTGTATGTGAACGTTAGAATCTATCACACCCGATCATCATGTGGTGCTTCGAAACAACGAACTTTCGCAACGGCGCACAGTTAGGGGGAACACTTTCTTGAAATTATCATGAGGGATCATATTATTTACTACCATCGTTCTAAGTAAACAAGATGCAAAAACATGATAAACATCACATGCAATCAAATAGTGACATGATATGGCCAATATCATATAGCTCCTTTGATCTCCATCTTCGGGGCTCCATGATCATCTTCGTCACCGGCATGACACCATGATCTCCATCATCATGATCTCCATCATCGTGTCTCCATGAAGTTGCTCGCCAACTATTACTTCTACTACTATGGCTAACGGTTTAGCAATAAAGTAAAGTAATTACATGGCGTTAAATCATTGACACGCAGGTCATACAATAATTAAGACAACTCCTATGGCTCCTGCCGGTTGTCATACTCATCGACATGCAAGTCGTGATTCCTATTACAAGAACATGATCTCATACATCACATATATATCATCATCATTCATCACAACTTTTGGCCATATCACATCACAAGCACATGCTGCAAAAACAAGTTAGACGTCCTCTAATTGTTGTTGCATGTTTTACGTGGCTGCAATAGGGTTCTAGCAAGAACGTTTTCTTACCTACGTAAAAGCCACAACGTGATTTGCCAACTTCTATTTACCCTTCATAAGGACCCTTTTCATCGAATCCGCTCCAACTAAAGTGGGAGAGACAGACACCCGCTAGCCACCTTATGCAACTAGTGCATGTCAGTCGGTGGAACCTGTCTCACGTAAGCGTATGTGTAAGGTCGGTCCGGGCCGCTTCATCCCATGATACTGCTGAAGCAAAATAAGACTAGTAGTGGCAAGAAAGTTGACAACATCTATGCCCACAACAAATTGTGTTCTACTCGTGCAAAGAGAACTACGCATAGACCTAGCTCATGATGCCACTGTTGGGGAACGTTGCAGAAAATAAAATTTTTCTACGCTTCACCAAGATCAATCTATGAGTTCATCTAGCAACGAGAGAGAGGAGTGCATCTACATACCCTTGTAGATCGCGAGCGGAAGCGTTCAAGAGAACGGGGTTGAGGGAGTCGTACTCATTGTGATCCAAATCACCGATGATCCTAGTGCTGAACGGACCGCGTTCAACACACATACGGTTGGGGAAGACGTCTCCTCCTTCTTGATCCAGCAAGGGGGAAGGAGAGGTTGATGGAGATCCAGCAGCACGACGGCGTGGTGGTGGATGCTGCAGCGATCTCGGCAGGGCTTCGCCAAGCTTCAGCGAGAGGGAGAGGTGGTGCTTGGGGAGAGGGAGGCTCCAAGAGCATGGGTGCGGCTGCCCTCCCCCCTCTTTATATAGGGCCCCTAGGGGGGGCATCGTCCCTAGGAGATGCAATCTCCAAGGGGGGGGCAAGGGGGTGGCTTGCCCCCCAAGCCAGGTGGAGGCGCCCCCACCCTAGGTTTCCAACCCTAGGCGCAGGGGGGGGGGGGCAAGGGGGGGGGCGCACCAGCCCACCAGGGGCTGGTTCCCCTCCCACTTCAGCCCATGGGCCCCTCTGGGATAGGTGGCCCCACCCGGTGGACCCCCGGGACCCTTCCCGTGGTCCCGGTACAATATCGGTGACCCCCGAAACTTTCCGGATGGCCGAAACCTGTCTTCCTATATATAATTCTTCACCTCCAGACCATTCCGGAACTCCTCGTGACGTCCTGGATCTCATCTGGGACTCAAAACAACTTTCGGGTTACTGCATACTAATATCTCTACAACCCTAGCGTCACCGAACCTTAAGTGTGTAGACCCTACGGGTTCGGGAGACACGCAGACATGACCAAGACGACTCTCCGGTCAATAACCAACAGCAGGATCTGGATACCCATGTTGGCTCCCACATGCTTCTCGATGATCTCATCGGATGAACCACGATGTGGAGGACTCAAGTAACCCCGTATACAATTCCCTTTGTCAATCGGTACATTACTTGCCCGAGATTCGATCATCGGTATCCCAATACCTCATTCAATCTCATTACCGGCAAGTCACTTTACTCGTACCGTAATGCATGATCCCGTGACCAGACACTTGATCACATTGAGCTCATTATGATGATGCATTACCGAGTGGGCCCAGAGATACCTCTCCGTCATACAGAGTGACAAATCCCAGTCTCGATTCGTGCCAACCCAACAGACACTTTTGGAGATACCCGTAGTGCACCTTTATAGTCACCCAGTTACGTTGTGACGTTTGGCACACCCAAAGCACTCCTACGGTACCCGGGAGTTGCACAATCTCATGGTCTAAGGAAATGATACTTGACATTTGGAAAAGCTCTAGCAAAACGAACTACACGATCTTTGTGCTATGCTTAGGATTGGGTCTTGTCCATCACATCATTCTCCTAATGATGTGATCCCGTTATCAACGACATCCAATGTCCATAGTGAGGAAACCATGACTATCTGTTGATCAACGAGCTAGTCAACTAGAGGCTTACTAGGGACAAGTTATGGTCTATGTATTCACACATGTATTACGATTTCCGGACAACACAATTATAGCATGAATAAAAGACGATTATCATGAACAAGGAAATCTAATAATAATCATTTTATTATTGCCTCTAGGGCATATTTCCAACAATACTATCACGAGGAAAAGAATAAATCAATGTACAAAAAGTATGCACCAGTTCTGTTCGATGCACATGGTGTTTACTCCAAGACAAATCGGCGTAGTTTACATAGTCCAGTGAGTCAAGGATGTCGATGCTATCTCTGTACTTGTTCATTACATATAGCGTGTAGTGATTGTCTGTGTGATGAGGTATCATGATCTACGTTGAGAGAGGAAATCGTTGTTGATGTAAAAATTGAATTTCAATTAATTGTTGAAGCTCAAGGAGAATAAGTCATGTGTTCAGTAATAGTTCTGAACTTACCATCTTCGATTGCAGGGTGTTTTTACCTCGCACGAGTTGTTCAAATTCTTGTAGTGCATCGTCTTTGTTGAATTCTGATAGCTCTCCTCTATTATAATTGAGACCTAGCACCATCTTCAAGAGAGATAGTGTGTGGTATTAGTTAAATATTCTACCATAGTAATGACTGTGGTGTTTTTGTGGGTGAGGTATGCATACATTTGCGAATTCTGCAGGGAGTACAGTTGTGACGTCTGGGTTGAACTGTTCCTATTCTGTCCATTCATCCAGTAACACGTTTAGCATGGAGCCCTCCATTTGTGCATCTGCTTTCCCTACTTGTTCCATGAAGGATTTTCCTGAAATGTAGCCTTCGCGCTTTGAGCTTTTATATAGCTGTTCTCTACAAGCAAGGAGGGTTTACAAATAGGTGAGTGAATGGTTAGTTGGATGTTAGAGAATGTGCAGCTCTGTGTAATCATTTCCATGGAACAAGGAGAATGTGCTTACCGTCCGCATTCTTTCTGTCCTTGTCGGCTCATCAGATATCTATAGAGTTGCATGGCCTTTTCTTTGTAAATGAAATCTCCTAGAACAAATGGTGAAGCGTTGACTTTCTCAATTTCCTTGCTTGCTCGCTTGAATGGCCTCTTAGTTGAGATTATGTTTGCTGAGCTGATCTCATGTGATTGAATTTTCGAGGGTTTTGGGGAACTTGTCTGCACTCTTGCAAGATGCCTTGCATTTTTCTTGTCGTGACCTAACTGCGCCTGCTCGTTAAGCTGCCCAGGTGTTGGTGTGTCCTTTTGTGAGTTGTTGTTTTTGATGCTCGGTTTTACCGAGACTTCAGCATCGCATTTCCTCTTTTGAAGTATCTTTTCTGCTAAATTCTTGTCTTTCTGATTCTTTTCTTCTTGTGCATGTTCTGCCTCTGGTGATGTTCCTGATATGCGATCTTCGCCAGCAGGGTTCATGTTCTGTTTGGAAAGCTATTGTTGGCGAGTTGGTACGCTCTTTTTCATGTTATCTACTTCTAAAGGAGAGCGTGTTATGCCTTTGTTGTTTTTATCTGGGGGTGGTCTGTCTGGTTCTATTGGTGGATCTTTCCGTTCATCTTCCTTTTGTAAATCAGTGTCTGGCTACGCGTATTGTCGTGGTTCTAAGTCTGACAGTAGAATAGGGGGTAGGTATGGAGAGGCAAGATCCTAGCTACGGAGCAGTTGTACACACGAGTGTTTTACGAGTTCAGGCCCTTCTCGGAAGAAGTAACAGCCCTACGTCTCGGAGCCCGGAGGCGGTCGACTGGATTACGTGTGTGAAAGGTACAGGGGTGCGAACCCTCCTACCAGTGGAGGGGGGTGGCTTATATAGAGGACGCCAGGACCCCAGCCAGCCCACGTAGCGGAGGGTTAAAGTACATTAAGGCCAGGCATTACTGGTAACGCCCTATATAAAGTGTCATCATGGCCATAAAGACTACTTAATTACAGACCGTTTGGATACAGAGTAGATCTCAAACTCCTGATGGTCGAGTGAGTCTTCATGGTCGAGTGTCTTCAGGTTCGTCGAGTGTCTTCTAGCCGGTCGAGTGGAGTCCCTCTTGGTCGACTGGAAGACGGCTTCTTCTAAGAGATGTCCTTGGGGAGGGTACCTTGGACAGGTCCGTAACCCTACCCTAGGTACATGACTTCATCAGTAGCCCCCGAATGGATCGAGGTTTGAGTGAGGACGGAGTTGGCAATCTTTCCGACCTGCTTTCTGGTACTGTAAAGGTGTTTTTGCTTTGGATCAGTGACTTTCAAGTGAGGGTGTCAACTTTCGTTCAGTTGCCTTGATCCATTCTTTATATCTGTCGAGTGAACTTTATGAACTTGGAGATTTCCGAGCGACGGATCGCAGGAGATCTCCCGTCTGACAAGTTGCCCTGTGGTTAGCAGATTTAGTGGGATTCCGAATTTTGGGGAGCGCGCGAAGCGGAGAAGACCGCGGTACTCGGATGGGATAAGGCAGGGACGCCTCGATTCTCGCGCTGCCTTTTTCGCCATGTATCACGTGCGCGACTATTTCGGGATTTAACAGGATCGCCTGGGCCTACCTGTAAGCCACTCGGAAGTGACCCCATATAAGGAACCAGGCGGAGGTTTTGCAACAGTGCCTCCTCATTTTCTCCTCCCTCGTCTCTAGATTCATCTTCTGCGCCCGCCAACTGCCCTAGCGCCGCTGCTCCGTTCCGGCCTCGTCGGCGACAATGGTGAAGGAGAAGACGATGGCTTGGAGCGGGTGAAGAAGGCGACGGCGCAGCGAAGCGAAGGGGAGAGCGACCCAGTCGGGGGGATCCTCGTCACGGTCCCGCTTGCCGCAACGTTGGATCCAAGGGTGATTGGATCCGCTCGACCATCACCCAGAAGGACCTCGACGACCTAGCCAACGAGGGGCTGATCGAGCACGGAGCAGCGAGGCTTCCGGGGCGGAGTGGCAACCGCAACCTCAGGAGGGTGAGTGCGTCCTCTTGGCGACTCATGTAGATCGAGGGTTTTCTCTGCCGCCGCATCTTTTCTTTCGAGGATTTCTGAATTTCTTCGGAGCTCAGCTTCACCATTTTACCCCAAATTCCATCGCCTATCTCTCCGCCTTTGTATCTTTGTGTGAGAATTTCTTGGGTTGTCGGCCGCATTGGGGCCTCTTCAAACATATATTCACTTGTCGTTCCCAGACGGTGAAAAAGGCCAGCCCCAATGACGAGAGAACCCAGGTGATCCAGATGTGTGGGGGTCTCGGGGTCCAGATGAGGAGTAAGAGCGCTTTCCCTGCTATGACCCTTCCCGAGTCGGTCAGAGGGTGGCAGTCGACCTGGTTCTACTGCCAAGACCGGTCGACGCCAGGGCAGTCGACCGGGCTCCCTCCCTTCTCTATGAGTCGAGTGAACAAGCCCTCCTCTCTGAAAGTAGTTCCGGAGGAGAAGGCTCAGGTGAAAATGTTGATGGAGCGAGTAGTTCAGTTGATTCGTGACGGCGTGACCGGCATGGACCTTCTGGAGGTTTTCCTTCGGCGGCGCATCCAACCACTCCAGTACCGGGGCCACCCGATGTGGCTGTATTCTGGCACTAAAGACACCAGTCGGGTCCACCCAGAGGAGGTCGACGATGCTACATTGGAGAGGTGGATGACTGTCATCACGGGGAACAAGGACAACCCTCGTGGAGCTAGGAGGATCGTTCCACTCGACCAATCTTATGAGGTGGATAAGGTACGACTATTTTCCTCCGACTGCTCCAACTATTCTGTTTCGTCGTAAATCAGTCGATTGACCTTTGTCTTGCTTGCTGTCTTTCAGGGAACCACTGAGTTGTACTCGATGCCCAACGGGGCGCAGGCACAGGCCGAAGAGGAAGAAGGGAGCGGAGGCGAAAGTCAAGAGGAGTGGGAGTCGGACGCCGATGAGGGTGAGGAAGACGCAGGTTCTGACAAGGAGGAAGAGGAGGAGGAAGAGGAGGAGGAAGTTGCGCCTCCTTGTTCCGAAAGGAGGTCCAAGCTCGCCCATGACCCTGCGGCTGATCGTGGCAAGGGAGTCGCGCCTGCTGGGCAGTCGACTAAACATCCTCGGACAACTTCACCGGCGCCGACTGAAAAGGCGTCGAAGCAACCCCGAGCGGCCCCGTCAAAACCGGCGAAAGCCCTACCGAAGATGAGGATGGAGATTCCGACTGTCTCTGGGTAACAGTCATAACTCATATTTTCCATTCTTGGTCGATTCAATCGCTGACCGACTGATATTTGCAAATCGCAGTGCTGCTACTTCCGAGACTTCAGCCAGGCATGAGGATCAAGAAATGGAAGATGCTGCGACTTCTCAGCCTGGTATGATCTGCACGGTTTCGCTTTCAGTCGATTGAATCTTTATTTTTGATTTTGAACTTTTTCTGCAGCTTCGCCTAACGTTGTCATCAATCTTCCCGACAATGACGACGAAGCGCCGCTGAGGCAGAGGAGGAGCAGGAAGGCGACTGTTGGCAAGGCTGCGCAGGTTACATCAGCACCTGGACCACAGATTCCCGAGGGGAGCAATGTTGCCCGGGATACCGTGCCCTTTGCGGAGCCGTTGACGGTTGCCCACCCTTCGTCATCGAGTGCTGACCCGCCTTCTCTCTTCTCCACCTACCACGTCCCGGAGGACCATGCAAGCGCTGCTAAGGAAGCCATACGCCAGGCCGGGATTATGATGGAGCAGGTGAAGGCGATCCGAACCGCCAGCCAAGCAGCTTATGACGCGAGCTCAGCTCTCCAGAGCAATGTCCAGGTTAGTTGAACACCGACTGGAAATCTTGATATTTGTCATGCACCCATTGGGTGTGTCAATTCTACAGTGGACTGCTGGCAGTCGACTATAGTCTTTGTGTCTTGAGATTTCTCACTCTACTTGTTCCACTCGACCATGGTCTAGTGGAACAATGAAACTGGTGGGGGCACGCTGAGTGCACTCACTAGGTGTAGTCCCCGAGACCGTGGTCGATTGCTGGCAATCGGCTATGGTCTGAATTTTTTTTTTTGACAGTTAACTGCTTCCGGTCGACTGATCGACTCTGAGTCTAGCTGATAGAACTAGTGGGGGCACGCTGAGTGCACCCACTGGGTGTAGTCCCCGAGACTACAGTTGAATGTTTAGATTCATCTGTAGTCTTAGAAATAGTATGATTTTTCCTTTAGTCACTCGGAAGTGATCTGCCGTTGATGTTTGTCGACTGAACTTTCGCAGAAATCTTGTGACCTTGTTTCTCGTTATACCGAATTGGAGAACAAGTATATCCAGCTTGAGCTTGACCAAAAGCTTGTCCAAGAGAACTTCACGAAGGCGAAGGAGGAGGCAAAATGTATGTTCGGTGAGAATCTTGACGACTGTCCTTGCTTCTTGCCTGTCTCTGAATCTGATCTTATTGTGATTTTCACAGAAAAACTGAGGAATGCTCTGAAGAAGAAGGACCTTGACCTTGCCGAGGCGCAGAAAACGGCTGCAGACAAGACTAGGCTTGCAGAAGAGAAGTTGGCTTCCGTCAACAAACTTGAAGAAGAAAATACTAATCTGAAAGCTGCTCTTGACGTGGCCAACCAAGAAGTCACTCGACTGAAGAATGCCAATATGGTCCTAGACGACAAAGCTGGTGAGCTGGCAGGAAAAAAGAATGACTTGGAGCTTTATCTAGGAGGACTCGCCAAAAAGCTGTTCCTCATGCTCGAAGGTAACCTCTTATCTCCGATTGGTAGTTACTGACTTGCTGTAGGGGCATTAGCTTATTCTTGAATCATGTCCATAGAATTCTGCCAAAACTTCGAAGAGGAGACTAGTCGAGTGGAGACTGGCTTGGATCCCATCAATTCTCCGATGAAGGATAAAACTGCTATGAACGTGCTCCGCCTTGAGTCCCACATTGCTGCAGTGGTCGATTACCTTGCAAGACTGAAGGCTGCTGTATCGCGCATGGACACATCGCTCTGGCCAGAAGAAACGCTTCAGAACGACCTTGAGTCGCTGATGACTCGACTAAATGAGATTCCGAGTCGAGTGCAAGAGTGGAAGAAGTCTTCTGCCAGGTGCGGTGCTGACGTCGCTCTGTCCTTGGTCCGCGTCCACTGCAAAGAAGCGAGAGAAGACAAGCTGGTGTCTCTCAAGGTGGCCAACACTAGGAAGCATGACTTCCGTTCTTTCATGGAGACCTTCATTGCAGCTGCCACTCGGATCGCAGATGTGATCGACCTAGACGAGTTTGGTGCGCCTTCCAGCCCTCCGCAGGAGGGGTAAAAACTTTTATGCTCGATGATTTGAATTTGCCTCGGAATGCTGAGTGATTTTTGTAACCGCCAAACTTTAACAGGCTTGAGGCCTAAGCACTTCTGGGTCCGTAGGACATTATCCAAAGTTGATTTGTCGTTAAAATACGTTTGCTTCTTTCGGATAACCATCTTCTTCGGGTTGGAATATATGCTAGCATCTGAAATGCTCTTTTGCAGGTAGGAGTGAAGCACAAATTGCAGTCGACTTGTGCTTGTCATGTTTGGGCGAGTGCTTGGTTGCAACCAAGCCTCCGAGTGAGAAACTTGTTCTCCACTCGGAAAGATTTAGAAACTTAGGCGAGCACTAAGCTGCAGCTAAGCCCCCGAGTGGGAGGTTTGCTCTCCACTCGGCAGGATTTTAGAAACTTAGGCGAGCACTAGGCTGCAGCTAAGCCCTCGAGTGGGAGGTTTGCTCTCCACTCGGCAGGATTTTAGAAACTTAGGCGAGCACTGGGCTGCAGCTAAGCCCCCGAGTGGGAGGTTTGCTCTCCACTTGGCAGGATTTTAGAAACTTAGGCGAGCACTGGGCTGCAGCTAAGCCCCCGAGTGGGAGGTTTGCTCTCCACTCGGCAGGATTTTAGAAACTTAGGCAAGCACTGGGCTGCAGCTAAGCCCCCGAGTGGGAGGTTTGCTCTCCACTCGGCAGGATTTTAGAAACTTAGGCGAGCACTGGGCTGCAGCTAAGCCCCGAGTGGGAGGTTTGCTCTCCACTCGGCAGGATTTTAGAAACTTAGGCGAGCACTGGCTGCAGCTAAGCCCCGAGTGGGAGGTTTTCTCCACTCGGCAGGATTTTTAGAAACTTAGGCGAGCACTGAGCTGCAGCTAAGCCCCCGAGTGGGAGGTTTGCTCTCCACTCGGTAGGATTTTCGTGGCACGGTTTTGGAGGAGAAGGTAGCAGTCGACTTGCGCTTCGTCCTCCTTGCGGGACGCACGTTGTGTTTGTGATGTAGCTCGGAAGGAGGAAGCGGGGGTCGACCTGCGCCTCGTCTTGCTTGCGAAGCGTACAATGTATTTTATTCTTAGGTGAACACAAGGTTGCAGCTAAGCCTCCAAGTGGAAGACAGGCTTATCACTCGGTAGGATTTTCAAAAACTTAGGCGAGCACTGGGCTGCAGCTAAGCCCCCGAGTGGAAGGCTGGCTTACCACTCGGTAGGATTTTGTTTACTTAGGCGAGTACTTGGACTGCAGCTAAGCCTCCGAGTGGGAGGCTGGCTCGCCACTCGGTAGGATTTTGTTTTAACTTAGGCGAAACGGATTCGCAGCTAAGCCTCCGAGTGGAAGGCTGGCTTACCACTTGGTTGGATTTTTTACAAGCTTAGGCGAAACGGGTTCACAGCTAAGCCACCCACTGGGGGACAGATTTATGAGAGCAAAAGCAATAACAATCACTAAGAAAATTATGAAACTCTTGTCTTTGATGAATACACTACAGGAGTACTTTTATTACAACTCATCTGAGTGAAAAACTTAAGTATAAAAAGGGCGGAGTAAGTCCGCGTTCCATGCTCTGGGCTCGTCAATCTGGTGCTCGACATTGTAAAGGCGGTATGCCCCATTATGGAGAACTTTGGTGACGATGAAGGGACCTTCCCAAGTAGGAGCAAGCTTGTGTGGTTTCTACTGATCCACTCGGAGGACTAAATCTTCCTCCTGGAAAGCTCGACTCTTCACATTTCTGGCATGGAAGTGATGCAAGTCCTGCTCGTAAATGGTCGATCGGATCAAGGCCATCTCTCTTTCTTCTTCTAGAAGGTCGACCGCGTCCTGTCCGGCTTGCTCTGCTTCAGCTTCGGTGTACAGTTCGACTCGGGGTGCATTGTGAAGCAGGTCACTCGGCAAGACTGCTTCGGCTCCGTAGACCAAGAATAACGGAGTCCTCCCAGTCGACCGGTTTGGCGTGGTCCTTAACCCCCAAAGCACCGATGGAAGTTCGTCGACCCATGCACCGGCTGCGTGCTTGAGGTCGCGCATCAGCCGGGGTTTCAATCCTTTGAGAATTAAGCCATTTGCACGTTCTGCTTGTCCATTCGACTGGGGGTGAGCGACCGATGCATAGTCGACTCGTGTACCCTGAGATGTGCAGAAAGCTCTGAATTCTTCGGAGTCGAAATTTGACCCATTGTCTGTGATGATGCTGTGTGGGAACTCCATATCTGAATACCAACTCCCTGATGAAGCTGACGGCGGTGCCGGCATCCAGATTCTTGATGGGTTTAGCCTCAATCCACTTAGTGAACTTGTCGACTGCTACCAACACATGGGTGTAGCCGTTTCTGCCTGTCCTCAGAGGTCCAACCATATCCAGTCCCCACACAGCAAAGGGCCAGACGAGTGGAATGGTTTTCAAGGCTGAGGCGGGTTTGTGTGACATATTGGAGTAAAATTGACATCCTTCACACTTGTCGACTATCTCTTTCGCCATCTCATTTGCTCTGGGCCAATAGAAACCAGCTCGGTATGCTTTAGCCACGATGGTCCGAGAAGACGCATGATGGCCGCAGGTCCCCGAGTGGATGTCGTTGAGAATCATTCGACCTTCTTCTGGTGTTATGCATTTCTGGCTGACTCCAGTCGCACTTTCCCTGTATAACTGTCCCCTCATGACGGTGAAGGCTTTGGATCGGCGGACGATCTCCCGAGCCTCTTCTTCATTCTCGGGGAGCTCTTTTCTCAGAATATAGGCGATATAGGGCACTGTCCAATCGGGAGTGATGACCAGAACTTCCATGACCAAGTCGACCACAGCTGGGACCTCGACTTCAGTCGGATCTGTGGCGCTTTTTGGCTGCGGGACTTCCTCAGTGAAAGGATCTTCTTGAACCGACGGCGTGTGAACATGCTCCAAAAACACACCACTCGGAATGGCTTCCCTCTTGGAACCTATCTTCGCCAAGTCATCGGCTGCTTGATTTTTCAGTCGGGGAACGTGATGGAGCTCTAATCCCTCAAATTTCTTCTCCAGCTTTCTGACTGCATTGCAGTATCCAGTCATGGCCGGGCTTCTGACGTCCCACTCCTTCATCACTTGGTTGACCACTAAGTCCGAGTCGCCGTAGACCATGAGGCGACGGACGCCGAGTGAAATGGCCATACGCAACCCGTACAAGAGTGCTTCGTATTCTGCTTCATTGTTGGAGGAATCAAAGTGAATCTGGAGTACATATCTGAGCTTATCTCCTCGGGGGGAAACCAAGACCACTCCGGCACCGGAACCATTCAGCATTTTGGAGCCATCGAAGAACATAGTCCAGTGCTCCGAGTGAACTTGGGTCGGTAACTGCTGTTCAGTCCACTCGGCGAGGAAATCTGCTATTGCTTGGGACTTGATAGCTTTCTTTGCCTCAAATCTGATATCAAGGGGAAGAAGTTCAATCGCCCATTTTGCCACTCGATCGGTTGCGTCTCTGTTGTGCAGAATCTCTGATAAGGGGTCGTCGGTGACGACTGTGATAACATGGTCAGAGAAGTAGTGGGCAACTTTCTTCGTGGTCATGTAAATCCCATATACAAGCTTCTGATAATGAGGGTATCGTTGCTTGGACGGGGTCAGGACTTCGGAAATGTAATATACTGGGCGCTGAACTTTGAAGGCTTTTCCTTCCTCTTCCCGCTCGACCATAAGTACAGTACCGACGACTTGTCCTGTGGCTGCAATGTAAAGCAGCAAAGGCTCTTTGCTGATTGGGGCAGCAAGCACCGGCTGGGTGGAAAGCAGGGTTTTTAACTCTGCAAACGCTGCATCAGCTTCTGGAGTCCACTCGAACTTGTCTGACTTCTTCATCAGTCGGTAAAGAGGCAATGCCTTTTCACCGAGGCGAGAGATGAATCGACTTAATGCGGCCAAGCATCCAGTAAGTTTCTGGACATCGTGCACACGCACGGGGCGTTTCATTCGGAGTATAGTGCCAACTTTTTCTGGGTTAGCATCGATTCCCCGTTCGGAAATGAGAAAACCGAGTAACTTTCTGCCAGGAACTCCGAATGTGCATTTTGATGGATTAAGCTTGATATCATACCTCCTGAGGTTGGCAAATGTTTCAGCTAGGTTCGTCAGCAGGTTGGAACCTTTCCATGACTTGACCACAATGTCATCCATGTATGCTTCCACATTCCGACTGATTTGAGTGAGCAAACACTTCTGAATCATCCTCATGAACGTGGCTCCGGCATTCTTGAGGCCGAATGGCATGGTGACATAACAGAAGCACCCGAATGGGGTGATGAAAGCCGTTTTGATCTCATCGGGTCCAAACAGATGGATCTGATGGTACCCGGAATAAGCATCCAAGAAAGAAAGTCGCTCACATCCCGCAGTTGAGTCGACTATTTGGTCGATGCGGGGAAGAGGAAAATGATCTTTCGGGCAGGCCCGATTGATATGCTTGAAATCGATGCACATGCGAAGCGAATTGTCCTTTTTGGGGACCATGACGACATTGGCAAGCCACTTGGAGTGGTAAATCTCTCGGATAAACTCTGCTGCTAGGAGCCGAGCCACTTCTTCGCCAATGGCCTTCCTTTTCTGGACGGTGGACCGTCGCAGATGTTCCTTCACAGGTTTCGCCTTTGAATCGACTCGTAGATGATGCTCAGCCAGTCCCCTGGGTACACCCGGCATGTCAGAAGGTTTCCATGCAAAGATGTCCCAGTTCTCACGGAGGAACTAGATGAGTGCTTCTTCCTATTTGGGGTCGAGTGTTGTGGAGATATGAGTCGGAGCAGCATTAGGGTCGGTCGGGTGGATGTGAACGGGTTTTGTCTCACTGGACGACTGAAACGCTGATTCCGTAGCCGGCTTCTTGGCTCGCAACAAATCACTCGGGTCTGCATTCCTTTGGTGTTCTTGCCACTCTTCTGCCACCATCTGAGCATCGACGATCTTTGAGCCTTTCTGGAAGCACTCTTCTGCCTTCTTGCGGTTACTAGTGATAGTGATCATGCCTTTAGGGCCAGGCATCTTTAGTTTGAGGTACACGTAACATGGTCGAGCCATAAAACGTGCATAAGCTGGCCTGCCCAAAATTGCATGATAGGCACTCTGGAAATCCACAACCTCAAATGTCAGCTTCTCTTTGCGGAAATTCTTTGAATCACCAAAAACTACGTCAAGAGCAATCTGGCCGAGTGATGCGGCCTTCTTGCCAGGGATGACTCCATAAAAACTCATGTTGCTTGTTGTCAGGACCCCGACTCGATGTCACATTGATCTAGCCGGTAACACCTCATATCACTTTGCGGCCTCACGCACGGTATCCCCACGGGTGTCTTACTTTGCCCGGGACCGTTTGCGCCTTTTGGCTCACGTATATGATAGTGTCGCTAGCATTCATATGATAAAGCCCGGGCTGACATGACTAGTCGTAAACCCAAAGTGGCACAGACTTACAGGGACAAGCATCCATGACCCAGCTTCGAACGTGTCGGTCATCAGCAAGTGGGTCCGGGCTGTAGCACTGGGCTAGCAGGACTCCGGTAAACCGGGCCGTAGCGGGCTAACAGGACTCCGGTACTCAATGCGTGACATTTCCCCGAAGGGACAGACACAGGAACGAAGAAGGACACATGCCGGCCAGCCTAAGTGTTCCAGAGCAGTAGCAAGCTACCATTGCTCAGCGGTAACACTAGGAGACATTTCCCGGTAAGAGAGGCTACTAAAGATAAACAACTAGATAGTCAGATCCCACACATACCAAGCATTTCAATCATACACACAATATGCTCGATATGTGCAAATACAACGAAGCGTCACAACATGACTCTACGACACAAGTACTTTATTTAAGGCTTGGGGAGCCATGCATAACATACACAAAGGAACGGGTCACACGACCCAGCATTCAAGTCATACAGTCATACAAACCAGCAGCGGAAGTAACTTGTCTGAGTACAGACAACTAGTAAAATAAAAGAGGCTTGGAAAGCCTAGCTATACTACATGGTCCTTCACAAGCTCAGGATCACCACCTGGGCCTTTAGCCTACTCGTTGATGTCAACGTCTACGTAGAACCCATCAGAAGGGGTTGCAGCGTCTTCTGTAAAATGTAAATTATAGCAACATGAGTACAAAGGTACTCAGCAAGACTTACATCAGATCCTAAATACATGCATATTATCAAGAAGGGTTGGTGGAGTTGTTGCAACAAGCCAGCTTTGACTCTTGGCTAGGCTAACCTACGAGACTTCAACTTGAAATGGTTTTGCGCACACGAGTCCACTACTCACCACTTCAATACACTACCGAGGATCCGCCTCCGTCTTCCTACGGAAGAGCCATCCTCGGCACTCACACTTATCTTGAGGCTTTTAGTAGTTTCCATTTACTTGTCTATGAACTGTATAGGCAACCAAGTAGTCCTTTACCACGGACGCGGCTATTCGAATAGATCATGTTAACCCTGCAGGGGTGTACTTCTTCATACACGCTCTCACCACTTACCGTCGTTTACACGACATGTACTCGACAACCTTCAAGCGGAAGCCCAACGTGGGTGTCGGCCACGACCTATCTAATCACCTAAGCCTCCAGTCCAGGTTTATCGCCTATTCAGGTTCCATCCACAGGGAGTCCGGCCGAGGTTTCCCATACGGCCCCGAACGATTTGAACAGGGTTCCCGAGATACCTAACGGGTATTCGGTACACCGGCCACGTACCTACCGCATCACAGCCCACCCCTACGGTCAGCGCTGTCCACGGCCTCCAGTAGGCTACAAACACCAAAAACTACTTGCAACTCCTGGACAGAGAGCTAGGGTGAATAAGAAGTCGAGCGGGGTCATATTTCAGGGCCCAATGCATGGTAGTAGTTGTATCTTAAATCACACATACAGATCTCAGTGCTTAAGGTCGGCTTCAATGAAACAACCCACCATGTACTCCTACATGGCCTCTCATCGATACCTTTACCAAATCGTGTTCATCCACACCACTCTCATTACCGACATAATCATTTCACTCTAGCCATCACCCAGATGAACCAGACCTGACACGACTCTAAGCATAGCAGGCATAGCAGGGTAGGAACAACACATACATATGGCTCAATCAACTCCTACACATGCTAGTGGGTTTCATCTAGTTACTGTGGCAATGACAGGTCATGCAGAGGAAATGGGTTCAACTACCGTAGCACACAGCAGTTTGAAATGTGTTGTCTTAATGCAGTAAAAGAGAGCAGGAGCGAGAACAGGGATTGTATCGATATGATCAAATGGTTGGTTGCTTGCCTGATGGTTCGATGCACTGATACGGTTCTTCGTTAGGGTAATCACGGTACTCCTCGGAGGCAGAACCTGTCGCAAAGGACACCGATACACAACCATCACCAAACAATGTGCAACAATATGATGCATGCATGAAACATGGCAATATGAGTGTGTTGGGCTAATGCAACTAAAACCAGAAGGGTTTGAACAAATTTGAATCAAAGATTCAAATTTCAAACTCAAGCATGGCCTTTTAAAGTGCTTTTCCTTGTTCTGCTTTAAACATCAATTTAACTTGTTTGATCATGCATGAAAATAGTACAGATGGATAGATTGGATTTTTCTGATCATTTTTCATATATAATTTGTCTGATTTGGAGTTACAGAATAAAAGTTATGAATTTTTGAAGTTTAAATTATATTCTGGAATTTCCTGATTTAATTTAAATCCAGAAATATGTATATTGCGCCAGCATGACGTCAGCACGACGTCAGCGGTCAACTGCGGCTGGCTGGGGTCAAACCTGACGTGTGGGGTCCACACGTCAGTGACAGGGGGTTTAACAGAGGTTAGTTTAATCCTAATTAAGAGTTAGTGGCGCTGGGGCCCACTGGTCAGTGTCAGGGGGGTTAATTAACAGCGATTAGTACTAAGCTAACCACCTGGCCGACGGGGCCCACGCGTCAGTGACTCTGGGGGGTCAAACCCCAGGTCGAACAGTCAAACCCGCCGGCGGTTAGTCGCCGGCGAGGTCCGCGGTACATGTGCCCGGGTTTCCTCTGTGGTGCTCCAAACGGCGTGCGGCTAGGTGCGTTGGAAAGCTAGCTCGATGGCGCGTCGGGCGGTGGCCGTGGCTGGGCCTGGGTGGCCGGAGTCGACGGCGGCGAGCTCGGCTGCGGCCGCCGGGGTTCGGTCGTGCACGGAAACGGGTTGGAGCTCGAAGGCGAGCGAAGCAAGGCGCTAGGGATGCTCTACGGGGCCTTACGAACTTGTTGGACTCGCCGGGGTGACCAAATGGTCACCGGAGCTGCGTCGACGGCGAGCTCGGCGACGGCGGAGGTTCGGCCGTGGTGGGAACGGAGTTATGGCACGGGAACGAGGGGGAGAAGAGAGGGAAACGGTGGCGGAGCTCACCGCGGTGGCAGCGGGCGTCGAAGCGGGCTCGGGGACGCACTGGAGACGGCGAATCGACGGCGATGGTGGTCGGAGCCCGAGGAGGAAGACGATGGCGACGACGGCTCCACGGGGCGTCCGGCGTCTTGTGGCTTGACGGAGAGCTTCAGGGCGAGGGGGCGGAGCTCCTGCGCGAGTCGGGAAGGCGAGGGGAGGCCGGTGGCGACGGCTATGGCGAACGGCGGCGATGGGTGTGTTCGGACACGGGAGAGAGAGAGCGAGGGGGAGGAGAGGAAGAACCGGGGGAGAGTGAGAGAGTACGGGGGGGGGGGGGGGGGGCGTGGCGTCGTTCCAGGGCATCCAGACGAGGAGGGGAGAGGCAGGCAGGCAGGCGAGCTGGTGGCATGGCGCGGTGGCGCGCGCGCGCCGGGCACACTCCCCTCCCTCTGTCGAGGACGAAGACGACAGAGGAGGAGGCGGGCTGGGCCGCCTGCTGGCTGGGCCGGCCAGCTACTGCTGGGCTGCACAGGGAGGAGCCCCAGGTAAGCTTCTCCCTCTTAATTTATTTTTGTTTTCTAATTTCTGTCATTTGTTTTGATTTAAATAAAATATTAAATCATTTTATTACCTTATGCCAATTTTTGCAGGAGCTAGATATATTATTCCAGAGCTCCCCAACAGGTGGCATAATTTTTGGACATATATTAATATATATAACTAATATATTTCCAATGCAAATATTTATGCATTAATTCCAAATGCCCAAAATAAATACCTATGAGCTCTTAAAAATATTGGTTTGATTTTTATCTCTGTCCAATATTTTCAGAGAGCAACATGAGCATTTTCTTGGACCCTTTTGGAGAAATTTTTATTTGGGTCATTTTCAAAATGATTCTGAGGGTTTCACAAATCCCCATTTCAAGTTTCTGATGAAAGAGTAAACATGATGCAACACTCTAATGCATGACTAGCTAGGGTGTGACAACTCACCCCCACTCAAAAGAATCTCGTCCCGAGATTTGGGTTCCTCCGGGAAGAAGGCGGGATACTCGAGTCGAAGACGATCCTCCCTTTCCCAAGTTGCTTCATCCTCAGAATGGTGCGACCATTGTACTTTGAGAAACTTGATATTATGACGTCGGGTGGTACGTTCGGCCTGATCGAGGATACGAATGGGGTACTCTCGATATGTAAGATTATCTTGGAGATCAAGCGTTTCGTGGTCCACTCCACGGATAGGATCCGAGAAGCAACGCCTGAGTTGAGAAACGTGGAAGACATCGTGGACTCTGGAGAGGTGCGGAGGTAGTTCCAACTGGTAGGCAACTTCTCCTCGTTTGGCGAGAATGCGAAAAGGTCCAATGTAACGAGGAGCCAATTTGCCTTTGATACCGAAACGATGGGTTCCCTTCAGAGGGGTGACCCGAAGATAAGCCTTCTCGTCAACCTCGAAAGTCATAGCCTTATGTTTTCGGTCATATTGACTCTTTTGACGAGATTGGGCTGTTTTCAACTTTTCACGAACGATACGAACTTGTTCTTCTGCTTCCTGAATCATATCCGGGCCAAAGAATTGTCTTTCCCCGGTCTCTGACCAGTTAAGGGGTGTTCGACACCGTCGTCCATAGAGAACTTCAAAAGGGGCTTTACCCAAGCTAGATTGATAGCTGTTGTTGTAAGCGAATTCGGCAAATGGAAGGCACTTCTCCCAGTCCATTCCGAATGAGATAACAGAGGCTCGAAGCATGTCTTCTAGAATCTGGTTGACGCGTTCCACTTGACCACTCGACTGAGGGTGGAAGGCGGTGCTAAAGGAGAGACGGGTCCCCATAGCATTTTGGAAGCTTTCCCAAAATCGAGAGGTGAAAAGACTTCCTCGATCCGAGTTAATTTCCAAAGGAACACCATGGAGGGACACTATTCGGGAGATGTATAAGTCTGCCAGCTGACTAGCGGTTATACTCTCACGAACAGGTAAGAAATGGGCTACTTTGGAAAGACGATCGACAACGACGAAAATAGCATTATTCCCTCTCTTGGTCCTGGGAAAACCGGTAATGAAATCCATACCAATTTTATCCCATTTCCATTCAGGAATAGCTAAGGGTTGAAGGGTGCCAGCAGGCCGTTGATGCTCTGCTTTTACACGACGACAGACGTCGCAATTAGCAATATACTGAGCAATTTCTCTCTTCATCCTAGTCCACCAGAACCTCTGGCGTAGGTCCTGATACATCTTAGTACTACCGGGATGAATGGTGAGAGGAGATTCATGAGCCTCCTTAAGGATCAACTGCCGTAGATGCTGGTTCTTGGGAACCACTAGACGGTTCTCAAAGTACACAACACCATGATCATTTGTGGAGAAACAACTAGCACCTCCGCTAGCAATGTTCTCTTTGATTTTAGATATTCCCTTATCTCGCTTTTGGGCAGCGATGATTTGATCCGTAAGAGTAGGTTTTGCTACCAAGGTGGAAAGAAAACCTTGAGGAACAATGTGAAGGTTAAGCTTCCGAAATTCCTCATGGAGAAGCGGTTGACTTTGTTGTAACATCAGGTTGTTACAATAAGATTTACGACTTAGCGCATCAGCCATGACGTTGGCTTTCCCTGGGGTGTAGGTTATTCCTAAGTCGAAGTCTGTGATCAACTCAACCCAACGTCTTTGCCTGAGATTCAAATCCGGTTGGGTGAAAATGTACTTCAGACTTTGGTGATCAGTGAATATTTCGCAACGGTTACCGAGGAGGTAATGTCGCCAGGTCTTGAGTGCATAGACTACGGCTGCAAGCTCTAGATCATGAGTAGGATAATTCTCCTCATGTGGGTGCAATTGCCGTGAAGCGTAGGCAATTACGTGTCGATCTTGCATGAGAATGCAACCTAGTCCTTGTCGCGAGGCGTCGCAGTAGATAACAAAGTCCTTGGAGAAGTCTGGCGGTACCAGTACGGGAGCAGAGGTCAGGCGTCTTTTCAGTTCCTGAAAGCTGTGCTCACATTGTGGAGTCCATTCGAACTTCTTATCTTTCTTGAGGAGTTCGGTTAGAGGTTTAGCAACTTTGGAGAAGTTCTCGACAAAGCGACGACAATAGCTCGCTAAGCCCAGAAAACTCCGAACTTGCTTGACCGATTCAGGTGGAGTCCAATTAAGGACGGCTTGAACTCGCTCAGGGTTAACAGCAATACCTTTACCAGATATTACATGACCCAGATAGGTCACTTCTGACAACCAAAATTCACATTTAGAAAATTTGGCATAAAGGCGATGCTCTCGAAGTTTCTTCAACACTAGCCTTAGATGTTCGGCATGTTCTTCCTCGTTCTTGGAGTAGATGAGTATATCATCGAGGTAAACCACGACGAATTTATCCAAATACTCCATGAAGATTGAGTTCATTAACCGAGAAAAGGTGGCTGGAGCGTTGGTTAAACCGAAGGACATGACGGTGTACTCGTATTGGCCATAACGAGTAACAAAGGCCGTTTTAGGAATGTCCCCGTTTCTGATTTTGATTTGATGGTAGCCCAACCTCAAATCCATCTTGGAGAAGACTGAGGATCCAGCGAGCTGATCATACAGGTCGTTGATCCTGGGAAGCGGATATTTGTTCTTGATTGTGACCAAATTGACAGGTCGGTAATCTACAACCATCCGGTCCGTACCATCCTTCTTCTTGACGAATAGGACGGGGCAAGCCCACGGAGATGAACTAGGGCAGATGAAACCCTTTTTCAAGGACTCATCGAGTTGTTTCTTAAGCTCGGCTAGTTCTAGTGGTGCCATCTTATAAGGTCTTCTAGCAATCGGAACGGTTCCTGGGATGAGGTCTATTACGAACTCAACATCCCTGTCAGGTGGAACACCTGGCAATTCCTCTGGGAAGACATCCGGGAAGTCACGGACTACCGGAACATCCTCAAGGTCTGGCAAAGGGCTGGCCTTAAGAGAATATAATTGTCGCTTGGCTAATCGGGTCAAGACATTGACTATCTTCCCTGAAGGATGGGTGAGTTGAACAGTCCTAGAGAAGCAATCAATTTGGGCATGATGAGCTGACATCCAGTCCATACCCAGAATGATATTAATATCTGAAGATTTAAGGGCTATCAACGATGCAAGAAAAACAAGTCTGTCGACTTGGATTTCATTTCCATAACTTACCCTAGAGGTCTGCCATCTAGACCCGGGAGTAGAAATTTCCATAGTGGATGGCATGTCACAGAATGCAGTGTTATGCAAACGAGCATAGTTCTCGGATATAAATGAATGAGAGGCTCCTGTATCGAAAAGAACAGATGCCGGGTGGCAATTAACAAGGAGCGTACCGAGAACGACGTTGGGATCCTCTTGAGCTTCTTCGGCAGAGATACAGTTGACATGGCCACGTGAGGCGGTGGCCGGCTTGGCGTGGAACACTTTCCCTGTCGGCTTGCCACGGCCAACAGCTTTAGCAGATTGGTTGGGGTTGGTCTGGGGACACTCACGCATATAGTGACCAGATTCCCCACACTTGAAACAAGTCACGGAACTGGTACGTGGAGGAGCATTATTGGTTGGACCCCCATAGGGCTTGGCCGGTGCAGACTGTTGAACAGGGCGAGGCGCCTGGAAAGATGGCCTCGGTGTGAACCTGGGTGGCAGGGCGGTGTTGGGCACCCACACGCGGCGCTTCTGAGGACCAGCACCGGATGAGGAACCCATGTCACGGCCATGCTTGCGTGTTGCGTCATAGTCAGTCTGACCAGTTTCAGCACTGATGGCTTTGTTGACAAGTTTCTGAAAAGATGTGCACTCATGCAGACGGAGGTCGCGGCGAAGCTCAGGACTAAGTCCCTTACGGAACCTTGCTTGCTTCTTGGCATCAGTAGAAACTTCCTCAGTTGCATATCGTGCGAGGTTACCAAACTCCCTGCTATAAGCATCCACAGAAAGTCGGCCCTGAGTGAAACTGCAAAATTCCTCACGTTTACGGTCCATGAGACCCTCCGGAATGTGATGTTCACGGAAAGCCTCGCTGAATTCAGCCCAAGTAGTGACATGGCCCGCTGGGCGCATAGCTCCATAATTCTCCCACCATAGACTGGCGGGGCCTTCAAGATGATATGCAGCAAAGGTGACCTTGTCAGCCTCCGCTACCAGCGCGGAACGCAGTTTGTGAGAGATACTGCGAAGCCAGTCATCAGCGTCGAGAGGCTCGACGGAGTGGTGGAACGTGGGTGGATGTAATTTGATAAAATCACTGAGTGACACCACGTTAGTCCTCTGATGGTGTGCCGTGTTCTGTTCAATACGCTCCAACAAACGGTTGGTCTCCCGCTTGTTTCTCTCAGCTTCCATCATAACCTCGGCTAGGGAAGGAGGATGAGGCAGATTTGCATCCCTGACTTCACTGCCTTCGGCCTGCTCTTGAGGAGCAGGGTTAGTGCGCGTGTTGACCATCCTAGGTAAACAAGACAATGATTTAGTCAGGATGATAAAATTCCGACATAGGATATAAAATGTAAGGAATAACTCGAAATGCAAGATGATCATCCGTATGACATGGTAGATACAGAAACTGCTTCTTTATTCCATCGTCATACACACCATACAGGGTTTAGTACAAGACCAAACAAAGTACTATTACGGTGAAAAGAGGATTACATCTCATCGGAGGCATCCCAAGCTCCTATACATTATTTTTCTACACCTCCGGAAAGAGTACAAACTAGGTCATATCCCACGAGTCACGCGGGACGATAGACGACACAGCTAGTGCGAACTAGTGATACTACCACTAACTCAGACCGATCCGTAGTAGTCCTCGTAGAAGTCACCTCCATAGCCTGGAAGCTCAACATGATCATCCGGAAACAGACGATCTCGCGGAGCTTGTGGACCATAGGGGCTAGGATGAGGTCTTGGACCAACAGACGGTGGCCTGCGGGGACCGCGAGGTGGGGTGATGCCTCCTACATCACGCCAACCCATCACGTCTGGCAGAGCAGATCTCACAGGATAGAGATCGCGCATATCCGAATATCCAGCTTGCACCGCCGGTGCGAACCGAGTCAAAGTGGCCCAGTGGTCAGCACGGGTATTGAAGAGCTCTAACCTCAAGGCCCGATTTTCACGGTCCTTATCCTCGAGCATCTCAGCAGTGGTGCGAGTCCGTGAATCCTCCTGAGTGGGGTCAGCATAGATAGCCTGGAGATACCCTTGTGCTCCCGGAAGTGATCCTGGCATATACCGGAAATCAGAGTCCCGAAATAGACCAGATCTGACTCGCATGATGGTCATCATAGAGTAGGCGGCGTCCTGCACAGCCATCTCAATAGTAACCCCGAGTCCATAGGAGCAGTGAAGGGGCTCGGTGGATCCAGGATAAGATGGAAATATCCTGACAGTGCAGAGATACTGGCTTTGATTAAAGTCCCGAAATTGCTCTTCGACCGTGTACTCAGGATACCAGCGGTATCCAGCCTCAGTCATTACCCTGACCAACATGGCAGTATGGCCGGGTACATCTAGGCATCGAGTCAGGCGAACCACTTGATTGAGGTCGCGAGTGGCCATCTGAAAGCACAATCATAATGCAAAGGCATTAGAATTTCTAGCAAAATTTCGGCAGCATAACAGCTGTAAATGCTCAAGAAGGATTTTGAGACATTTGACAAAGAATTTCATACACACTCAACATCATCATATCAAGTTCTGAGTCCATCCTAGCAACATAATGTGGTAATAGGATTGAACTAGGCTTGTATCCATCAAACCTATAAGGTACTACTGATTAGTAACACGTGATCCTGATAGAGAGAATAGATCCTAATTCCTTAACCCCCGGTGGAAGAATAGACTGACTCAGATCAGAATGTCATAAGATAAAGGAGTAAAAAGAGCCTTACGTTCCAACCCACAAACAATTCCCCTACATATAACTAAAGACTTTCTAGACTCAACATCGACCAGTTTGGCTTGGAGAACCTACAGGCAGTCCGGCTCTGATGCCAACGCTGTCAGGACCCCGACTCGATGTCACATCGATCTAGCCGGTAACACCTCATATCACTTTGCGGCCTCACGCACGGTATCCCCACGGGTGTCGCCTTACCTTTGCCCGGGACCGTTTGCGCCTTTTGGCTCACGTATATGATAGTGTCGCTAGCATCCATATGATAAGGAGCCCGGGCTGACATGACTAGTCGTAAACCCAAAAGTGGCACAGACTTACAGGGACAGGCATCCATGACCCAGCTTCGAACGTGTCGGTCATCAGCAAGTGGGTCCGGGCTGTAGCACTGGGCGAGCAGGACTCCGGTAAACCGGGCTGTAGCGGGCTAACAGGACTCCGGTACTCAATGCGTGACATTTCCCCGAAGGGACAGACACAGGAACGAAGAAGGACACATGCCGGCCAGCCTAAGTGTTCCAGAGCAGTAGCAAGCTACCATGGCTCAGCGGTAACACTAGGAGACATTTCCCGGTAAGAGAGGCTACTAAAGATAAACAACTAGATAGTCAGATCCCACACATACCAAGCATTTCAATCATACACACAATATGCTCGATATGTGCAAATACAACGAAGCATCACAACATGACTCTACGACACAAGTACTTTATTTAAGGCTCAGGGAGCCATACATAACATACACAAAGGTACGGGTCTCACGACCCAGCATTCAAGTCATACAGTCATACAAACCAGCAGCGGAAGTAACTTGTCTGAGTACAGACAACTAGTAAAATAAAAGAGGCTTGGAAAGCCTAGCTATACTACATGGTCCTTCACAAGCTCAGGATCACCACCTGGGCCTTTAGCCTACTCGTTGATGTCAACGTCTACGTAGAACCCATCAGAAGGGGTTGCAGCGTCTTCTGTAAAAATGTAAATTATAGCAACATGAGTACAAAGGTACTCAGCAAGACTTACATCAGATCCTACATACATGCATATTATCAAGAAGGGTTGGTGGAGTTGTTGCAGCAAGCCAGCTTTGACTCTTGGCTAGGCTAACCTACGAGACTTCAACTTGAAATGGTTTTGCGCACACGAGTCCACTACTCACCACTTCAATACACTACCGAGGATCCGCCTCCGTCTTCCTACGGAAGAGCCATCCTCGGCACTCACACTTATCTTGAGGCTTTTAGTAGTTTCCATTTACTTGTCTATGAACTGTATAGGCAACCAAGTAGTCCTTTACCGTGGACGCGGCTATTCGAATAGATCATGTTAACCCTGCAGGGGTGTACTTCTTCATACACGCTCTCACCACTTACCGTAGTTTACACGACATGTACTCGGCAACCTTCAAGCGGAAGCCCAACGTGGGTGTCGGCCACGACCTACCTAATCACCTAAGCCTCCAGTCCAGGTTTATCGCCTATTCAGGTTCCATCCGCAGGGAGTCCGGCCGAGGTTTCCCATACAGCCCCGAACGATGTGAACAGGGTTACCGAGATACCTAACGGGTATTCGGTACACCCGGCCACGTACCTACCGCATCACAGCCCACCCCTACGGTCAGCGCTGTCCACGGCCTCCAGTAGGCTACAAACACCAGAAACTACTTGCAACTCCTGGACGGAGAACTAGGGTGAATAAGAAGCCGAGAGGGTCCATTGGTTTCGGGCCCAATGCATGGTAGTAGCTGATTCTTAAATCACACATACAGATCTCAGTGCTTAAGGTCGGCTTCAATGAAACAACCCACCATGTACTCCTACATGGCCTCTCATCGATACCTTTACCAAATCGTGTTCACCACACCATTCTCATTACCAACATAATCATTTCACTCTAGCCCATCACCCAGATGAACCAGACCTGACCCGACTCTAAGCATAGCAGGCATAGCAAGGTAGGAACAACACATACCTATGGCTCAATCAACTCCTACACATGCTAGTGGGTTTCATCTAGTTACTGTGGCAATGACAGGTCATGCAGAGGAAATGGGTTCAACTACCGTAGCACACAGCAGTTTGAAATGCGTTGTCTTAATGCAGTAAAAGAGAGCAGGAGCGAGAACATGGGATTGTATCGATATGATCAAATGGTTGGTTGCTTGCCTGATGGTTCGATGCACTGATACGGTTCTTCGTTAGGGTAATCACGGTACTCCTCGGAGGCAGAACCTGTCGCAAAGGACACCGATACACAACCATCACCAAACAATGTGCAACAATATGATGCATGCATGAAACATGGCAATATGAGTGTGTTGGGCTAATGCAACTAAAACCAGAAGGGTTTGAACAAATTTGAATCAAAGATTCAAATTTCAAACTCAAGCATGGCCTTTTAAAGTGCTTTTCCTTGTTCTGCTTTAAACATCAATTTAACTTGTTTGATCATGCATGAAAATAGTACAGATGGATAGATTGGATTTTTCTGATCATTTTTCATATATAATTTGTCTGATTTGGAGTTACAGAATAAAAGTTATGAATTTTTGAAGTTTAAATTATATTCTGGAATTTCCTGATTTAATTTAAATCCAGAAATATGTATATTGCGCCAGCATGACGTCAGCACGACGTCAGCGGTCAACTGCGGCTGGCTGGGGTCAAACCTGACGTGTGGGGTCCACACGTCAGTGACAGGGGGTTTAACAGAGGTTAGTTTAATCCTAATTAAGAATTAGTGGCGCTGGGGCCCACTGGTTAGTGTCAGGGGGGTTAACTAATAGCGATTAGTACTAAGCTAACCACCTGGCCGACGGGGCCCACGCGTCAGTGACTCTGGGGGGGTCAAACCCCAGGTCGAACAGGTCAAACCCGCCGGCGGTTAGTCGCCGGCGAGGTCCGCGGCGTACAAGTGCCTCGGGTTTCCTCTATGGTGCTCCAAACGGCGTGCGGCTAGGTGCGTTGGAAAGCTAGCTCGATGGCACGTCGGGCGGTGGCCGTGGCTGGGCCTGGGGTGGCCGGAGTCGACGGCGGCGAGCTCGGCTGCGGCCGCCGGGGTTCGGTCGTGCACGGAAACGGGGTTGGAGCTCGAAGGCGAGCGAGGCAAGGCGCTAGGGATGCTCTACGGGGCCTTACAAACTTGTTGGACTCGCCGGGGTGACCAAATGGTCACCGGAGCTGCGTCAACGGCGAGCTCGGCGACGGCGGAGGTTCGGCCGTGGTGGGAACGGAGTTACGGCGCGGGAACGAGGGGGAGAAGAGAGGGAAACGGTGGCGGACCTCACCGCAGTTGCAGCGGGCGTCGAAGCGGGCTCGGGGACGCACTGGAGACGGCGAATCGACGGCGATGGTGGTCGGAGCCCGAGGAGGAAGACGATGGCGACGGCGGCTCCACGGGGCGTCCGGCATCTTGTGGCTTGACGGAGAGCTTCAGGGCGAGGGGGCGGAGCTCCTGCGCGAGTCGGGAAGGCGAGGGGAGGCCGGTGGCGGCGGCTATGGCGAACGGCGGCGATGGGTGCGTTCGGACACGGGAGAGAGAGAGCGAGGGGGAGGAGAGGAAGAACCGGGGGAGAGTGAGAGAGTACGGGGGGGGGGGGGGGGCGTGGCGTCGTTCCAGGGCATCCAGACGAGGAGGGGAGAGGCAGGCAGGCAGGCGAGCTGGTGGCGTGGCGCGGTGGCGCGCGCGCGCGCCGGGCACACTCCCCTCCCTCTGTCGAGGACGAAGATGATAGAGGAGGAGGCGGGCTGGGCCGCCTGCTGGCTGGGCCGGCCAGCTACTGCTGGGCTGCACAGGGAGGAGCCCCAGGTAAGCTTCTCCCTCTTAATTTATTTTTGTTTTCTAATTTCTGTCATTTGTTTTGATTTAAATAAAATATTAAATCATTTTATTACCTTATGCCAATTTTTGCAGGAGCTAGATATATTATTCCAGAGCTCCCCAACAGGTGGCATAATTTTTGGACATATATTAATATATATAACTAATATATTTCCAACGCAAATATTTATGCATTAATTCCAAATGCCCAAAATAAATACCTATGAGCTCTTAAAAATATTGGTTTGATTTTTATCTCTGTCCAATATTTTCAGAGAGCAACATGAGCATTTTCTTGGACCCTTTTGGAGAAATTTTTATTTGGGTCATTTTCAAAAATGATTCTGAGGGTTTCACAAATCCCCATTTCAAGTTTCTGATGAAAGAGTAAACATGATGCAACACTCTAATGCATGACTAGCTAGGGTGTGACACTTGTGCTCAACCTGGACATCGGAATGCCCATCCCTTTCAGCGTCTTAGCATACAGTATATTCAAACTGCTGCCGCCATCCATCAACACTTTGGTCAGTCGAGTGCCCTCAACGACCGGGTCGACCACCAACGCTTGCCTCCTAGGGGTGGCTATGTGCGTGGGGTGATCAGATTGGTTGAACGTGATGGCAGTCTGAGACCACTTCAGGTAATTGGGTGTTGACGGAGCATCCATGTTCACCTCTCGGTTTATAACTTTCAGTCGGTTTTTGCTTTCAACATCGGCAAAAATCATCAAGGTGGAATTGACCTGCGGATATTCTCCGTCACTATCCTCCTTGTCCTCAACTTTGTCCGACTCTTTTTCTTTGTCCTTGGACTGCTTCCCTTGGAACTGCTGTATCAGGAGTCGACATTGTCGAGTGGTATGCTTCGGGTAGATGAAATTACCCTCTTCATCCTTCTTGGTGTGGATGTGACATGGCAAACTAACACGTCATTTCCTTCCTTATCTTTTACCTTCTTGGGGTTCCAAGGCCCCTTGGGTTTCCCTTTGAATTTTCCTTGGTTCAGGGCCAAGGCTTCTCCAGGTGCGGCTGGCTCAGCTTTACGCTTTTGCTTCCGACTGGAATTTCCACCTCCGGTGTCTTGGGCGACTGACTTGTGTTTGCCGCTCTGGAGCTGATCCTCTTCTTCACCATTGGCATATTTGGTGGCTATTTCCATCATTCGACTCAGAGACATGTCTCCGGTTCGACCAAATTTCAGGCTTAGCTCTCTGTACTTTACGCCCTCCTTGAAGGCGCAGACCGCCTGGTGGTCGGATACATTTTCTACTGTATGATGCAGTGTGATCCACCTTTGGGTGTAATCTCTCAGAGTCTCATTCGACTTCTGTACACAAGACTGCAGCTCTGTTAGCCCTGCTGGCCACTTGCACGTTCCTTCAAATGTCCTAACAAACACTCGGGAGGGCCTCCCACGTGTAGATGCTGCTGGGTGTCAACTGATTCAGCCATGCCTTGGCTGACCCTTCCAACATGAGAGGCAAATGTTTCATGGCCACCTCGTCATTTCCACCGCCGATCTGAACAGCCACTCGGTAGTCCTCAAGAAAAGTGTCGGGCTTGGACTCACCATTGAACTTGCTGACCCCAGTCGCCAACCTGAAGTTGGGAGGAATCACCGCGGCTCTGATGGCTCTGCTGAAACACTCTGGTCCGGAGACGTGCACTCGGCTGCTGGTGGGTACATCTCTGTCATTACCCTCTCTATGGGCTCTATTCCGGTCGACCAGACCTTGAACAATGATGGATCTTGCATCAAAGCCTGGTTCTCTAGGGTCGACTGGAATTCTTCGCCCGCCACTATACTGGCGTCTGTCGTCCTGCTGTCGAGGCATATATGATCCACCCCTACGGGGAGGAGTTGGCACTCGACGTCGATCGTTGCGATCGACTCGGTGATCATCCTGCTCATAGTTCCTGTACTGACCGTGTTGGTCACCACGCCCTTCATGCCTCGGGGGCGATCTGGGGCTATGAGCTGACTGGATAGTATTCGCCACCACGGACCTGCTATGAATCCTATTCCGCAACTGCGACACAGCTGAATTCTGATCTCCAGCTGCCCAGAGCAAATCCCTGATCTGCATCAAGCCTCTGCCAGCCTCTGACTGGGAAGTCTGAATCGACTCTGCTATACGTGTTGCAGCTGCCAAATTCTGGATCGGAGTGCGGTATACCTGAGTCGGAGGTTTAAAGAGTTGGCGTCGACTGGAGTCTGGAATCCGTTGCCGCGCGTGCTCGTCGAGTGCCCGCTGAAGGTTCTCTAGTCGAGTGCGCTCAGCCAGGTTGGCCAAGCGCGCGTCCTCTAAGGCGCGAGCCTCAGGGGTTTCTCCAACGATCGGAGTATGAAGCGCATCCATGTTCCGGCGGCGAAGCTCTTCCCTCTACTGTGAGTCGAGGGGCTCGGGGCGGTACTCCTCATGGTCGTGCGACGGGTCGCCTCCGCCGTTGCCTCCCTCGGTGCCAGGAAAGCTGGGGGGAACATGCGGTCCATTGACCATCAGGACCTCCGTCGCCGGATCACTGCTGTCGCATTCGGATGCAGTCTCTGCGGAGCCAGTCGACAGGTCGAACAGGCCGTAGAGAGATTGGTCGGGCTCGATTGCCGCGACTTGGGTAGTGGTCGACTGGCGAGCCACTGCGTGCCTCACCCACCTCTGAAGCCTCGACCGACCGGAGCGCTTACGCCGGCGGGAAGCTGGGAGGGAGGATGACACGAAAACCGGCCGATACTGAGTCAACGGTAGCCGTAGAAGGACGCCGCGGACGCACGCTCGAAAATGCGTAGCTCCGCAGACCGGGAGCGCATCCACGTCGAGCGGGGCCTCCTACAGCCAGGCAGAGTCGTCGGCGATGAATGTGAGCGCGCCGAGACGGATCTCGCGGCCCTCAACCAAAACTCCACCTGAAACCATGATGATGGGAATTGAAAAGATTGCAACTTCTCCAACAAGTCGCTAAGACACCTGCCCCAAGGTGGGCGCCAACTGTCGTGGTTCTAAGTCTAACAGTAGAATGGGGGGTAGGTATGGAGAGGCAAGATCCTAGCTACGGAGCAGTTGTACACACGAGTGTTTTACGAGTTCAGGCCCTTCTCGGAAGAAGTAACAACCCTACGTCTCAGAGCCTGGAGGCGGTCGACTGGATTACGTGTGTGAAAGGTACAGGGATGCGAACCCTCCTACCAGTGGAGGGGGGTGGCTTATATAGAGGACGCCAGGACCCCAGCCAACCCACGTAGCGGAGGGTTAAAGTACATTAAGGCCAGGCGTTACTAGTAACGCCCTATATAAAGTGTCATCATGGCCATAAAGACTACTTAATTACAGACCGTTTGGATACAGAGTAGATCTTGAACTCCTGACGGTCGAGTGAGTCTTCATGGTCGAGTGTCTTCAGGTTCATCGAGTGTCTTCTAGCCGGTCGAGTGGAGTCCCTCTTGGTCGATTGGAAGACAACTTCTTCTAAGAGATGTCCTTGGGGAGGGTACCTTGGACAGGTCCGTAACCCTACCCTAGGTACATGACTTCATCACGTGTTGTTCGCTCTGTAAAGCAGCATTTGTCTGGGCTTGTTCTTCTGTGAGTGCTTCTTCAAACACCTTGGTGGTATCCTTTGTGCTCACATGATAATCTTCTTTCTCCTCATCGCTGCTTGTGTCATTGATGTCAATAACTTTTATCTCTTGAGCGCTCGTCACAATGTGCTCGGGAGTTGGAGGAATCTCTTGTTGAATTATGTCACAATGTATTCGTTGCATTTCACTGTCTTCCATATCGACCTCAGATTTCAGCATATCTGTTAAAATAAAAAATAAAAACTTATGGGTGTGTCTCTGAAAATTACATAAGTAGAATTTTACTTTGTTGTCTTTAGTAAGAGAAACCTGCGATGTAGTTGATTAATGACAGTGCGGCCGTATCTCTGTATTGGCTGATTATTTGATAGAGGATTTTGTTTCTCAACTCTGGGACTTGGTCCTCTGTTAGTAACACTGTTTCTCCATCATCAGTGTAGTGCTTTGTGTTCATGAACATATAGAACGCACAGTCGAGTCTGCAGGTAGAAGGATGATTGATTATTGTCGCTGTCCAAATATGGTTGGGCAGTTTAGGTGAAGTTGTCCTAACGTCCTATGTTTTTTATGGATTGCATTAATAATCTTTATAGTGAGTAAGGAAAAGGATAAAGGTTTGTAGTGCTTACGTTTTCCCCTAAAGTGGCACCTTCATTTTGACCTTTTTGAAATGGTCAATATTACCTGGAGACAGTTGGAGTAATGGGCTTATTTGCTTCCATATCCTCTTTACTCTGCTTGTTACTATGTTGAAGTAGTCCACTGTGCCTGTATATTCATCTGGTAAAGAGTCAAGGAGTTCAAAGAGCTCGTTTTTAATGTTAATTGTAACAACGAAGTAGTGGCCCATAGATCTTTTTTTGTTGAACATGCCCGCCTATGCAAACTGGTAGAAAGAACTGCAAAAATGCAAAATAAGTAAATAAGGGATCCTTCTTGGATTTAGTCATGATTTGTTGATCGTTAGACGGAGTTGTAGTGCCGAGATTGTATCTCTTGTCTGGAACATGAGATGTGCTTACCATGTCGAAATCTTGTAGTTGCTCTCCTTCTTCCAGATCAAGGAATCTTCTAAGCCTTTTGGGAATTGTCTTGTCTCTGACATGTGCTTCGTCTTTATTTTTCAATTCCAATGGATCTTCATGGTTGGCCATGCATATTGATGCCTGCTTGTTTTGTCACATGTGTGTAGAAGAAATTTGTAAATTCAATTGTACAGAAAGGTTGATTGATCGATAGAGTGATATTCATTGTTGAAACTTGAGCTCTACTTACGGTGTTGTATGTTGATAGAATCTTTCTCTTTGTGCCCCCGAGTTGCTTTTTCAACATCTGTAGCATGACTGCCATGGTTTCGTTGCGCACTGGCTTTCCAATGTCGAAGCTTTATGCCATGTGGCTGACCTTTACTGTTGACATCTCTGTATTTTTTAAAATCTCATGCCTGCAACATATATGTTACCACCAAAAAGAGGCACAAAAGATGAAGGAATCAAATGCCTATACAACAATGTCATGACAGCGAATAAAGACAAAGGGTAAGTTCATGTTACCACCAAAGAATTATTTTCTTCTAATGATTTCCTCCCTTAAACATTTTATATGTATACCTGTGGCGGATGTCGGGTAGGGGGTCCCAAACTGTGCGTCTAAGGCTAATGGTAATAGGAGACTGGGGACACGATATTTACCCAGGTTCGGTCCCTCTCGATGGAGGTAATACCCTACTTCCTGCTTGATTGATATTAATGATATGAGTATTACAAGAGTTGATCTACCACAAGATCATAGAGGCTAAACCCTAGAAGCTAGCCTATGATTATGATTGTTCTTGTCCTATGGACTAAACCCTCCGGTTTATATAGACACCGGAGGGGGATTACACAGAGTCGGTTACAGAGAAGTAGATCTAACACCCAAATCGCCAAGCTTGCCTTCCATGCAAAGGAGAGTCCCATCCGAACACGGGACAAAGTCTTCAATCTTGGATCTTCATAGTCCAACAGTCCGGCCAAAGTATATAGTCCGGCTGTCCGGATACCCCCTAATCCAGGACTCCCTCAGTAGCCCCCGAACCAGGCTTCAATGATGATGAGTCCGGTGCGCAGATTGTCTTCGGCATTGCAAGGCGGGTTCTTCTTCAAATCCAGAGTGCTTGTCGTAGCGAACAGTGTCCGGCTTCCCATTAATGTTGTACTCCTCGGCTTTTGTGCTTCAGTAATGGCTATCTCCACGTGTCGAGCGAATACGAGGAGCCGGGGTATTTTTACATTTGCCACCCTGACCCTGTAAGCGAACCGTCTATTTGAAGAGACGGGGATCCTTAGATCCAAATCTCACCATCTTCCCCCAAGCAAGCATTCAACAGAGCGCGTCCGGAAGAGCATTCCATCATGGCCGGTCGCCGCAGCTCCTCCTCTTGCTCCCGTAGCTCTACACCGGGTGATTGGAAAAAGTGTTCAGTCCCTCGTAGCCGTTTAGTAGATTTGCAGACCCAAGGGTTTCTTCCACCTGCATACATGGTCCTCGTCCGAGCCGGACTAGCCACCTATAATGGCGGGGAGCAAGCTGAGAACTTTCCTAACCCATCTCGGGGGGAGCGGTTATGCCTCGTCCCATATTTGCTGTGGGGACTTGGGTTTCCAATCCACCCATTCCTCTGCAGGCTCTTGGAGTTCTACGGCCTCCAGCTGCATAACTTCACTCCTGCCTCCATACTGCACAACGCAGGTTATGTTGCCCTCTGCGAGCTATTTCTGGGCTGCGAAGCTCATTTCAAGTTATGGAAGAGGCTATTCTGCCTTGTCCCTCGCAATCAGGAGGGATCTATATATCAAGTGGGCGGAGCCGAAATATGGCGCATCGCCCAGACCAGATACCCGTCCGACACTCCAAAGAAGGCATCTGAAGACTAGCCTTCGGAGTGGTTTTATGTAGATGATGTTCCCCTTCCGGACCGAGTCTGGACAGGCCTTCCTGAGTTCACCAACGCCCTGCTAAAGAAACGCCAAAGTTGGCGCCCTCAGAGCCCCCAGGAGAAAGATGACAGAGAAGTTCTCTATCTGATGGGCAGGATAAAGATACTGGCCCAATCAGGACTGTCAATAATAGAAGTTATGTCAATATGCATAATGCGGGGGGTGCAGCCACTTCAATATCGGGGGAAACCCATGTGACACTTCAATGGAGAAGACGACGCCACCCGCTATGGTCTTAAAGTTCCGGACTCCGCCACCGCTCCGGCGAGAATATTGTCCGATTTATACAAAGGAGAAGAAGAGGAGTTCCACCGCATTAAGCCGCGGGATGGATTTTCCATGTACAACCCCCAAGCTCGGTAAGCTGTCATTCTTTACTCGACTCTATTCATTCTTGTGTCCTTTGTCACCAACATTCACCTTGCTATTTCAAAAGCAGGAACTGAAAAGGGCCGTGAAAGAGCTCAACAGCCCACCTCTGCAGCCAGAGGATCCTGGCCGGGCTCTCGACCCCGGACTTGAAGAAGATCCGGATATATTTGTGGAGCTTGTCGACGGGACATTCTATCAAGCAAGCTGTGACGGCGCCTTGGTGGCCATCCTCGCCGATTATCCCGGGCTGCTCCCAGTGTCGAATGTAAGTAAAGCCGGAGCCATAACTTCCGAATTATGCCGTACCTTATGCACATATGTTGCATTTTTATAGAAACGGTCATCGGGACACCGTGCCGAGCCCATGGGGGCTCATCAGCAAAGGGCACCCGGGCCAGGCAGGCTTAAGAGAAAGGCGGTTAGGATTGAGACACCAGCGCAGAGGTACAAATTAAACTTGCTCCGTGATTATTTTTGCTGAAATGTGACAATTTTCATTATGTCCTGGCAGAAAGAGTAGCCGCCGGACTATATCTGGAGACCCTGCCGGACACGCCTCGAGCAGCCGGATTCCTGAACTGGACTCACAGGTGGAGGCTGACGTGGGGACACCGCCAAATTGTCCTCCTACAGAGGATGCGGACAGGCTTTCTGCTACAAACTCCAAAGTGGAGAGCGCCATGAATCATCGGCGCAGACATGCCGTACTCCGCAATGGTATTTTTTTCCGAGGAGGCATTCAATGCCTTCAACTCCGGAGATGCATATATCCGCGCCGCTCAAGATGGACTTTACAGAGCAACGGACCAATATGCGAAGGATATACGGGTAAGAAAATTTGATAAGTATGTGTAGTAGTATCCCCTGAGACTTGAAACAGTTGGCACAACTGATTTAGGATCATTGTATGCATAGGTTCTTGTAGAGAAGAATACCCTTTTATCTCAGGAGCTGGAGGAATGCAAGACCCAGCTAAAGGCCACAGTTGCCAGAGTAGAGGAATCCAAAAAGGCCTCTGATGGTAATACTTACCTTTATAAAGGAATTTTGTAAGGACGTAGACCAGTAATTTATTCGGCGCGGTTGACAAATCTAAAAAAAGATTCTACAGGAAATCCCGGAGAGAATCCGAAGATCATGAAAGATAATGAGCCACATCTGCGAAGTCAGCTGAAGGCGGGCGAGCGCGTGCTGACGCAGGTTATTCAAGAGAAAAATAATCTCCAAGATGCCAATATCCGACTGAGCGTCAAATTGGTAGATGTTTGGGCTTAGCTTGTTGACTCCGTAAAGGAGAACATGAGGCTTCGACGCGGCATTTATAGTAAGTGCTTAAACGAACTACAGAACAGTTCGGCGAGGAAGCGAATTAACAGAGTTATATCTATAGGTATGCTGACGGGCCGTCCTGAAGAGGAGATGCCCGGATCCGCAGGTGATTTGCTGCAAGATCTTTCACAACTGCATGAACGAGCTCGGTAGGTGATGCAGGGTATTGCCCAGGCCTTGTGGCCATCCGCTTCCATGCCAGGAGGCATGGCGAGCTTGTGGAGATGCTAAAAGGAGCACGGCGGCGCTTCCGATTATGGAAGATATCAGCTTGTCGACAAGGTGCAAGGGAAGCCTGGGCCATGGTGAAGACGCGATACGCCAAGGCTGACCCAAACCATATGGCGAAAGTCGGACCGGTGGGGTCAGATGGGAAAGAGATTCCCGTAAGTTTGGTATGTGACCAAGTAGTGTTGGCCGCAAAATATTCCCAACAGGATTGTAGGCTAGACAGCCTGTTGGATGGTATAGAGGAAGAATATAGCCAGTCCAAGTGACTATGTAATTCAATGGACCTATGTAGTCCCTAGCCGGATTGAAAATCCTTTTTCATAGCGGACCTTTTCGCTTCAGCCCCTGGACCCGACAGTCCGAGGTGTATCCGAATACCCGCTTAGTTATGTAAAACCGGGGTATGCATGGAAACCAGGCGTAGGGTGAAGGAAATATGCTCTAGAGGCAATAATAAAGTTATTATTTATTTCCTTATTTCATGATAAATGTTTATTATTCATGCTAGAATTGTATTAACTGGAAACATGATACATGTGTGAATACATAGACAAACATATAGTCACTAGTATGCCTCTACTTGACTAGCTCATTAATCACAGATGGTTATGTTTCCTAACCATAGACATGTGTCATCATTTGATTAATGGGATCACATCATTAGAAGAATGATGTGATTGACATGACCCATTCCGTTAGCCTAGCACTTGATCGTTTAGTATGTTGCTATTGCTTTCTTCATGACTTATACATGTTCCTGTAACTATGAGATTATGCAACTCCCATTTACCGGAGGAACACTTTGGGTGCTACCAAACATCACAACGTAACTGGGTGATTATAAAGGAGTACTACAGGTGTCTCCAAAGGTACATGTTGGGTTGGCGTATTTCGAGATTAGGTTTTGTCACTCTGAGTGTCGGAGAGGTATCTCTGGGCCCTCTCGGTAATGCACATCACTATAAGCCTTGCAAGCAATGTGACTAATGAGTTAGTTACGGGATGATGCATTATGTAACGAGTAAAGAGACTTGCCGGTAACGAGATTGAGCTAGGTATTGGATACCGACGATCGAATCTCGGGCAAGTAACATACCGATGACAAAGGGAACAAAGTATGTTGTTATGTGGTTTGACCGATAAAGATCTTTGTAGAATATGTAGGAGCCAATATGGGCATCCAGGTTCCGCTATTGGTTATTGACCAAGAATAGTTCTAGGTCATGTCTACATAGTTCTCGAACCCGTAGGGTCCGCACGCTTAAGATTTCGATGACAGTTATATTATGAGTTCATGAGTTTTGATGTACCGAAGGAGTTCGGAGTCCCGGATGAGATCGGGGACATGACGAGGAGTCTCGAAATGGTCGAGACGTAAAGATCGATATATTGGACGACTATATTCGGAGTTCGAAAAGGTTCCGAGTGATTCGGGTATTTTTCGGTGTACCGGAGAGTTACGGGAATTCGCCGGGGAGTATATGGGCCTTATTTTGCCATACGGGAATAGAGGAGAGAGGCCGAAAGGAAGGAGGCGCGCAGCCCCCCTCTGGTCCGAATTGGACAAGGGGTGCGGCCCCTTTTTCCTTCCTCCTCTCCCCTCTTTCCCCCTTCTCCTACTCCAACAAGGAAGGAGGGAGTCCTACTCCCGGTGGGAGTAGGACTCCCCTTGGCATGCCCCTCCTAGGCCGGCCGCCCCTCCCCCTTTGCTCCTTTATACACGGGGGCAGGGGGGCACCTCTAGGCACAACAACACAAGTTGATCTACGGATCGTTCCTTAGCCGTGTGCGGTGCCCCCCTCCACCATATTCCATCTCGGTCATATCGTCGCGGAGTTTAGGCGAAGCCCTGCGCCGGTAGAGCATCATCATCGTCACCATGCTGTCGTGCTGACGGAACTCATCCCCGATGCTTTGCTGGATCGGAGCTCGGGGATCGTCATCGAGCTGAACGTGTGCTGAACTCGGAGGTGCCGTACGTTCGGTACATGGATCGGTCGGATCGTGAAGACGTACGACTACATCAACCGCGTTGTCATAATGCTTCCGCTTACGGTCTACGAGGGTACATGGACAACACTCTCCCCTCTCGTTGCTATGCCATCACCATGATCTTGCGTGTGCGTAGGAAATTTTTGAAATTACTACGTTCCCCAACATAGGGGTCATAAGTGCTTGAACAGACAAGTACCCAACTAGTTATGCTATATTACATGGATAGTAAGAAATATCTTGCAGAGAGAATAGTTCCGTTAGGGGTTCCTTTCCATGGGTATGCATGCATCGATGTGCATGTCCGAACTGCGAGCAGAAGCGCAGGAAACAAAACATCTGGGGATTCATGTTGTAATAAACGAAAAACATCTTTTGTTCACCGACCGAATATTCCCTTAAGAACGCTAGCTTTTGGCTTCACCCAGTCTGAGGTATACATCCGGCTGAACCGGCAGTAACAATCGCAGAGGTGCTCCCCTTATGCCCTATCCGAATTAACGGGAACGTAGGGCGTAAACACAAGAGCCAGGCAACACAACATGGCCAAAATTTAAGTCATATCGATGCATATAATGGTGAAGAAAAGGCACATATGGAAAGAAAACACATATGTGGTTGGCAGGAAGCCATTAAAGTAATTATATTTAGCTTCCGTATAGGAAGCCCCCAGGTATAGTGAGCACACCTAGTGCGGCCGGAGCGATCGAAGCATCCGTACAGTATTTAAGGCTTTATGTGAAAAAGGTAAAGAGGGCGAGAAAGGAAGAAGAAGGACATAATTGAAAGAGCGGAGGTAAGGAGACGAACACTGAGTTCGGCACTAGGTGTAGAATCTTCGGAGTCTGGCCGCGTTCCATGAGTTCGGATCGAGTCTGTTATCAGATTTATTGTGCAGACGGTACTCTCCTCCGGTGAGAACTTTATCAATGATGAAGGGACCCTCCCACTTGGGTTTGAGCTTGTCCTTCTTCTTCTTCGGTAGGCGTAGAACTAGTTTGCCAACGTTATAAGTTTTGGCCCGTACTTCTCTGCTTTGATACCTTTGAGCCTGCTGCTGATAGAATGCGGAACGGGCTTTTGCGATGTCACGCTCCTCCTCCAGGGAATCTAAGTTGTCCTGCCGATCTACTTTGGCTTCCTTCTCTTCGTACATGCGCACGCGAGGTGAGTCATGGATTATGTTGCAGGGTAGCACTACTTCTGCGCCGCACACCATAAAAAATGGTGTGTATCCGGTGGTACGATTCGGCATGGTCTGTAGCCCCCAAAGTACGGAGTCGAGCTCCTAGACCCAATGCGTGTCTGATTCCTTCAAGGATCGCACTAGTATGGGTTTGATGCTGCTCATGATGAGACCATTTGCACGTTCAACTTGACCATTTGTTTGGGGGTGATAGACAGAGGCGTAATCGAGCTTGATGCCCATGTTGCCGCACCAAGTTTTCATCTCATCGGCTATGAAATTTGAGCCATTGTCAGTGATGATGCTATGGGGGACACCGTAACGGTGTACAACCCCTGATATGAAGTCTATCACTGGTCCGGATTTGGCCGTTTTAACTGGTTTGGCTTCTATCCATTTGGTGAACTTGTCCACCATGACCAATAAGTATTTTTTCTTATGGCTTACCCCTTTAAGAGGTCCGACCATATCCAGCCCCCAGACCGCGAATGGCCAAGTTATGGGGATTGTTTGGAGAGCGGTAGGGGGCATATGGCTCTGATTGGTGAAGAGTTGGCAACCGACGCAATGTTGGACAAGGTCCTGTGCATCTGCCCGGGCTGCTGGCCAGTAAAAACCTATACGGAAGGCCTTTCTTACAAGTGCCCGAGCTGCAGCATGGTGCCCGTCGAGTCCGGCGTGGATTTCGGCTAAGAGCTACCGCCCTTCCTCTTCGGAGATGCATCTTTGGATTACTCCGGTGGCGCTTTTCTTATAGAGCTCTCCCTCATGGACTTTGTAGGCCTTGGAGCGTCACACAATACAACATGCCTCATTTTGGTCCTCGGGGAGCTCTTGCCTATTTAGGTAGGCTAAGAAGGGCTCGGTCCACGGGGCGATGACAGCCATGATTTCATGGGCCGAAGGTGTTATTTCGGTGGCAGAGCCTCCGATTATATCAGATGGTTCAGAATCTGGGGTTGTGTTCGGAGCCGGGCTAGTATTGCTGGTCTCCCCTTCCCATACCACGGATGACTTGAATAGCGTTTCCAAGAAGATATTAGGTGGGACGAGGTCACGTTTAGCGCCGATGCGGGCGAGGACATCCGCCGCTTGATTGTTTTCTCGGAACACATGGTGGAATTCGAGCCCCTCAAACCGAGTTGATATTTTGAGGACGACATTATGGTAGGCCGCCATTTTCGGATTCTTGGCATCGAAGTCTCCATTTACTTGTGATATTGCGAGGTTCGAGTCCCCGCGCCCTTCTAGGCATTGAATGCCCATAGAGACTGCCATCCGAAGACCATGCAACAGAGCCTCATATTTGGCCGCATTGTTGGAGTCTGTGTATAATATTTGGAGTACATATTAGACCGTGTCTCCGGTGGGGTATGTCAGGACAACGCTCGCTCCCAATCCGGCCAACATTTTAGAGCCTTCGAAGTGCATGATCCAATTGGAGTACGCGCCGTACTCTATAGGGAGTTTGGCTTCTGTCCATTCGGTGACAAAGTCAGCCAGAACTTGCGACTTGATGGCTCGCCGTGGTTTGTATGTTATGTCGAACGAAAGGAGCTCGATAGCCCATTTGGCAATCCTGTCCGTGGCATCACGGTTATTTATTATGTCATTGAGTGGTACTTCGGAGGCCACCGTAATCGAACACTCTTGGAAGTAGTGTCGTAGCTTCCAGGATGCCATGAAGACCATGTACGCTATCTTTTGATAGTGTGGGTATCAAGTTTTGCATGGAATGAGGACAGTTGACACGTAATATACCGGCTTTTGAAGTGGGAACTTGTGTCTGTCTGCTTCTCGTTCGATGATGAGCATTGCGCTTACAACCTGGTGTGTTGCAGCTATGTATAATAGCATGGGCTCGCCAATATTTGGCGCGGTCAGGACTGGATTGCTGGCCAATAGGGCTTTAATCTCTTCCAGTCCGGCCGTGGCCGCATCCGTCCACTTGAAATGTTCGGTGCATCGAAGAAGGCGATAAAGAGGTAGTGCCTTTTCTCCTAATTGAGAGATAAAGCGGCTTAAGGCAGCCACACATCCAGTTAGTTTCTGGATCTGCTTGAGGTTTGCTGGGATAGCCAACTGTGACAGAGCTCGGATTTTTGCCGGGTTTGCTTTGATTCCTCTATTGGAAACGATGAAGCCTAGCAGCTTCCCAGAGGGTACGCCGAAGACACATTTTTCCGGGTTGATCTTGATGTCGTATGTTCGAAGGTTGTCGAACGTGAGTCTCAAGTCATCTATTAAAGTTTCGACGTGTCTTGTTTTGATAACCACGTCGTCCACGTATGCCTCTACTGTTTTGCCAATTTGCTTCTTCAGGCATGTCTGAATCATGCGTTGATAGGTTGCGCCGGCGTTTTTGAGTCCGAAAGGCATAGTTTTGAAACAGAAGGGGCCATATGGCGTTATGAAGGCCGTTGCGGCTTGGTCGGATTCCGCCATCTTTATCTGATGGTATCCGGAGTATCCGTCGAGGAAACACAATGAGTCGTGTCCTGCAGTGGTGTCAATGATTTGGTCAATGTGAGGGAGGGGGAAGGGGTCCTTAGGGCAAGCCTTATTAAGGTCATTGAAATCGACACATAGGCGCCAGGATTTGTCCTTCTTTGGTACCATTACCAGGTTCACTAGCCAATCCGGATGTTTTATATCTCTGATGAATCCGGCCTCGGGTATCTTGGCTAGCTCTTCTCTCATGGCTTGCCGCTTAGGCTCTGAGAAGAGCCTAAGAGTCTGCTTGACTGGCTTGTAACCTTTCAGTATATTGAGGCTGTGTTCGGCCAGCCTGCGTGGGATACTCGACATCTCTGAAGGATGCCAGGCAAAAATGTCCCGATTCTCTCATAGGAAATCTCGCAGTGCGGCGTCCATCGTGGGGTTCAACTGTGTCCCAATGGAAGCTATCTTTGTGGGGTCCATTGGGTGGACCTGGAATTTGACTATCTCGTTCGCGGGTTTGAAAGAGGTGGACTTGGGTCTCTTGTCGAGTATCACGTTGTCCCTGTCCACTGCAGCGCGCAGCGTTGTTAGTTCTTCGGCTGCAAATGCTTCAGATAATGCCTCCAGGGCTAGTGTGGCAGTTTTATTTTTGGCGCGGAGTGTGACGTCCGGATCACTAGCTAGAGTGATGATTCCATTGGGCCCGGGCATTTTGTGCTTCATGTACCCGTAATGGGGTATAGCTTGAAAGCTCGTGAATGTGTCTCGCCCTAAGAGGGCGTGGTATCCGCTGCTGAACGGGGGTACTTGGAATGTGATTTCTTCGGACCTGTATTTCTCCGGCGTGCCGAATACCACATCCAGTGTGATTTTTCCCGCACATCGTGCCTCCCGACTGGGGATGATTCCCCTGAAGGTCGTGCTGCTTTGCTCGAGGCGGCTTTTGTAAATTTCCACCTTGTTGAGGGTTTCCTCATAGATGAGGTTTAATCCGCTTCCTCCATCCATGAGCACTTTAGTGAGCCGAAAGCCGTCCACGATTGGACTAAGGACCAAAGCGGCTGGTGCCCGGACTGTTCGGAATTGAGGTTCATCACTGACCTTGAAGGTTATAGCCGTGTCGTTCCATGGATTTGTTGTTGCCACGTGGCAAACTTCGGCGAGACTGCGGTGAGCTCGCTTGTGCCTATTATTCGAGGCGAAAGTCTCGAAGACTGTCAATACCGCATTGTTATTTCCGGCGGTATATTGCTCTGCTGTATGGTTTATGAGGAGATCCTCGCCACTCTTTGTTACCTGCCGGAGTATCCAACATGCTCTAAGGCTATGCGTTGGCGTGGTATCCGGTGTGCTGTGAATTTTGGATGGCCCATTGAGCCATTCCTCCAATATGGTTCCACGCCTTCCAGCGGGCTTTGGTTTTTTGGTAATTGAATCAGGTAACTTACAGGAGTTTGCCCTTTTAGTTCGGACGAAGGGTTTAGTGAGAGCCGGATTATCCCAGAAATTTGTTTGGGTTTTCCAAGCGCTTTCCATCACGCAGTACTTCTGCACTATGGTTGCTAAGTCAGAAAAGTGTATTATGTCACGGCGACTTATAGCGTTGAGTATCCCTTTGTCCGTGCAATTTTTGCAAAAGAGGGAGATTGCGTCTTCCTCGCGATAGTCCTTGACCTTGTTTATCACAAGGAGGAATCTGGCCCAGTAATGATGTATTGTCTCTTGGGGCTCTTGCTTGATATGTGAAAGATTGAATAAATCTGTGTGGGTGGCGGATTTAAGTCCGAATCCTGACCCAATCTGAGACCCATGGGCAGAGAAGCTTCCAAGCTTGGCGGCTCGGGCTCCGGGATGTTGCCCAATTTTTCATGCCTGCAGCCCGATTCTAAATTCGGGGTTTGGGTCATGTCCTCCCGCGGTCGGGTATCCGGCTCAGAGAGCCTGGAAATCCGGACATAGTTTGTCCTCAAGATAGAGGGAGAATTCCTACGATGCTCTTCCACTACCGCAATCTCATGGGTGACCGGCGGAGAGTAAATCTCCCTTTGGTCGGGTTTAAGCCCGATCCGGTCATAGTCCGTAGCAACGCCCAGAGAGGCGATGTGATCCAAGAGCTCATTAAGGGAGGAGAGCTCCATTGGATCCATCTGTTCGGCAAGTTCCAGATCGACGTGGAGGCTGTTTTTGATGACCTGAGAGGTCATCGTCAGTGCGACAGCCGATCGGGTGGTCATGACGAAGCCGCCCAGCCTGAGAGTTTTGCCTAGAGCTAGGGCTCCCCCAGAGGTGACGTTGTCCTTGACAACGAGACGAGCTATCAAGCCTTGTCACGATGACACAGTGGAACTCTCAATGAAAGCACCAATGTCGGTGTCAAAACCGGCGGATCTCGGGTAGGGGGTCCCGAACTGTGCGTCTAAGGCTAATGGTAACAGGAGACTGGGGACACGATGTTTACCCAGGTTCGGGCCCTCTCGATGGAGGTAATACCCTACTTCCTACTTGATTGATCTTGATGATATGAGTATTACAAGAGTTGATCTACCACGAGATCGTAGAGGCTAAACCCTAGAAGCTAGCCTATGATTATGATTGTTCTTGTCCTATGGACTAAACCCCCCAGTTTATATAGACACCGGAGGGGGCTAGGGTTACACAGAGTCGGTTACAGAGAAGGAGATCTAACATCCGAATCGCCAAGCTTGCCATCCACGCAAAGGAGAGTCCCATCCAGACACGGGACGAAGTCTTCAATCTTGTATCTTCATAGTCCAATAGTCCGGCCAAAGTATATAGTCCGCCTGTCCGGATATCCCCTAATCCAGGACTCTCTCACCGTGCCTGTCACTTCGTCTCTGTCTTCTGGAGTTTTTGTACATTGTCAAGCGGTAGCAGCACTTTCTATCGCTTTTTGAGGCACATCTTCTGCTTCATTTGTTTCTTTTTTTGTTCAATCAAAAAATGTAAATAAAGTTTGGACTTCATCTGTGCATGCATAACTTTTTTGTTTTAACGTTGTAGGATTAGGTACGCGTAGCTTTACCTCGTTGGTGTTTGATGCTGGTGGCATCTCTTCTCGGTTGTGTTTGTCACGTGAAGACTGCACTTTGGTCGGCGTACTGGGTACAATTTTAGTCACCATTTTCCCTTGTTTTTTGGTTGGTTCTGTTTGTACTCCTTGCTGTTCTTTGGCATGACCGTCCTTGTTTGTTTCCTGCGTTTCATGAAAAAGTAAAAGCATGATTCATTGCTTGTAATTCTTGTATTACTGTGAGAGGTTGTACTGGACAGTACATTTCTTATAAATTTTGGGAAAATGGTTCTTGTTGAATTTTACCTTTGCGTTGGTGGTTGGGATATCTGTTTGTGCGTCCACTTTTTCTTTGCTTTGTATGCCAGCCTTGGGTGTGTCACCAGGTGGAGTGTCTGAGGCTTTCTCCCCTGTTTTGGTCATCTGAAATGCTCTTGTGCTCAAAAGCTCTTGTATATCATCTTTGTGTTTTGCATGGGCATCCTCTTCTCTTTGTTGTGCTTGTAATACCTGATAGATGAAACAATATGAGTTGACGGTATTTGGGCAAAGTGGGTTTGGAAGTTTTACCTCTTCTTTGTTGTTTTCTTCTTGTTTTTCTGCCGTGCTGTTAACGGTCGATGCTAAATCAGCCCGTGCCTCGTTTGCGGGAGCGTCGATATGATACTTGTTCGGCTGAATGTATATTTTGTTGTAGATTTGTCAATTAACTCAAGATTGTTTCTAGTTTAGAGAGAAGAGACTGATTTTTTATACTCACGTCTTTGCTATCTCCGATCCTGTTCGTCTCTTGTACTGCTCCTGTTGACGCTTCTGATGGAGCATTATCTGTTGTTGGGTTGCTTGTTCTATTGCTTCCATCCTCTTGCTCGGTGTTCTTGACGACATGCTGCTGTTGGCCTTTATGTTTCGATGGCGTTCCGGTGCCGTCTCCCTGACAGAATTGAAGACAAATTTTTTAAGTTCAAGTTTGAAAGCATCGCTTTTGAGTCACTTTTTTCATTTACCCGTTTCTCATTTTGATTCTCTGCTTCTGCAGCTACTTTTCTACCTTGTTCTTGCTGTCCTTCGGCACTTGCTGTGTTGGTTGATACGTGCTCCTTGTTTTGCTATTTTTGCACCTTGTTATGTTCTTTTGACTCCCTCTAGCTAATTCTTGAGTTCTGTGTTCTTGATTTTGTTATTCTTTTCTTCCCTTCATGTTTGTTTTGTTTGTCTTGTTCTTCCTTCTTTCTTTTTCTCCTCCCTCCTGGTTCTGCTGCGGCTACGACTTCTTTCATGTGGTTGCCATGTACAAGTGCAGCTGTGTCTCCTGCGCCTGATCGCTCCTGGAACTTCAGCGTCGTCTCGTCTTGAAAGCTCACTCTGCGAACAATGTCCTAAAATTCTCTAAGTTGTTCGAGAGAATCAATCACAACTGTTGTTTGTTGCACCACTGTCTTGTTCATTCTTTCATCTAATTCCTTCTCTTGTTTGCTGCATTGGTGTCCAGCCCTGGTCGTTATTCCGGGTATCTGTTTTGCTTCGTCGAGTACTTGTTTCAGCATTTCTTCTATCCTTTCGAATATTTCATATTATCCTGTGCTGGTGCCTGTGACTGGTTCCTTGTTTCCACTTGTGCTGACATGTGCTTTGTCCTAGCGCTTGGTTGGAGGTGGTAGTATCTTGGTCGTTTGCTGGTGCTCATGTTGTTGTGCTGGTATCATCTGTATTGAATATGAAGGTGTTGCTGTGTTGGCATAGAAGATCCTCTCTGCTGTTCCTTTCCATGTCTGCATTGTTTCGGCAGGATGGAATTGGTTAGACTGGAAACCATTTTTATAAGGGATAATGCATATATATTCAATAGGGCTATACCTTTATCTTGCCAAATTCATAGTCATCTGGTCATGCTTTTCCGTCCTTTTCATGTCTCCTCTAGCTATTTTCTTTAGGTCACTCCCTTTTAGGTGGTTTGCTCGCGGTAACGATGTCTTGTCCATTGTCTTGGCAATCTTGCACATTTGTTTTGTGTCGGTCGGCAGCAGCAGGCTATCGAGGTACATTATTACTGGTCCCTATGCCAATCCATTGAGATGCTTTTTGTTCTTTTCTTCCCGAGGCAACAACTTGTGCTTCTGCCATATCTTGTCTCCTTCCTTAATACTTTTGACGATTACCTGGCAGAAATCCATCTTTGCCATTTCTGGATAGTCCAAGTCCTTGACCATAATGGCTTGATTCTTCGTCATCTTATTTCATAGACAATGTTGTGGAAAAAAATAGGGAAACATATTTTAACTGATTTCCTGTTTGATTCTTCGTCATCTTATTTCACCAATTTTTCTAGTTCGTTAAACAGATCGTCGTGATGGAAATCCATTTTCTTGAGGCCAAGTTCTGTGACCAGTTCGCTCATTGTATCGGTGGAAATCTTTGGCCTTGGTGCTGTCCTTTGCATACTGTTTGGGTATCCAAACACCTTGTGGATGCCTTCCTTTGTTATTATGATTTCTTTCTGCTGATCAGCTTCACCAAATATTATTTTCATGGTTTCTGTGTCCATGTTGTCGTAGATGTGTGCTGCAAGCGGTTTGCAGATGGAGCACTTTATTTGGCATTCCTCTATGCTTCCAAACCCGACGCTCCTAACATCTCGCCGGTGACGTTCCTCAAGTAATTTCCATGCTCTATTGACATTATCAAATGCTGCTCCTGCCTTGATTTCACATTTGTCCTTATTTGTTGTTGCCTCCTGTTCATCATCCATTGGTTCTGCCAATTCTTTTCCACTTGTCTTTCTCCTCTTTGTGCGCTTCTGTCTTGTTTTTACCTATTGAGAAAAAGAGGGTTTTGTTATAGAGGATGGTTTGGTTTTCATGGGTGAAAAGCGGTAGCAAAAATCTGTATAGAAAATGGTTTTTACATCATCATTGATGTCCTCTACGGTGCCACCGTTGTCCCCTGCGGCGCCATCGCCCTCTGTACAAATGACATCATCATCATGTTTTGTGCCATCGTCATCGTCAGCAGCATCACTCTTTGACTCTTTGCTGGCATCATCCCCGTGTTCTTCCAACCATTATCTTTTGTTTTTCTTCTTGGCTTTATTTACATCATTGTCGACGGGTGGAACTGGTGGCGGGTGTATCATTAGAGGACTTGGCTGCTGCTGCTGCAAGGTAGCACTGTCGCTGATGAGTTGAGTTTTGTCCTTTCTCTTTTGTCTTTTTGCTCTAGGAGGAATGACAATCTTGGTTTCTGATTGCTCCTCTTTTCTGCTGCTAGTCACTTGTTTTTTGTTGCCCTCCCTGCTGGAAGCTAGTGCTGGCACTTTTTCGGGTGCTTCGCTGTCCATGTTCTGCTTCGTTCTTTTTTCTGACGGGTCAAGACAGATGATTGCTTTTTTTGGATATGAACTATTAAGTTCAGACAAAATTGTTTCAATATCTCCTCCTTCGTCACCTGCATGATGATTATGTAACAAAAGGATTACGAAGTAACATCGAAATAAATGGGATATAGTTTTAAAACTATGTCTTCCACGGCTGCACAAAAAGAATCTGAAGTTTAATCTACATAGATTCATAGGATAGCCCTTTTCTTTCATTTCCTGACCTAAAAAGGCTATCAACCCATTGTTTTCTTGTTATATCAAGTCTTGCCACTAACTCTTGGTTTGGCCAATCAGTGATAGAAATTAGGGTTAGGTGTGAGCAACATGTCTGCTGTCAAGTCCATATCATTGAGGGGAAGTCCTTTTTTATAGGAAAAAATACACTACAAATGATATTCTGTAAATTGGAGCAATAACTGTAAGTTTAGAGTGTAAGATAAAATGCTCTCGGATGAATAATAATACACATTGTGTGTGAAAAATTTCATCGAAGGGTAATTTCCCAGGATTTTGTGGACGTAATTGGTTAACTTACTGCTGCTGCTACATAGTTTTTGTTATATGTATTGTGTGAGCCTTTTATAGTACCTTGCTGCACGGCAGGCTATTCCGCAGGTACCCTGTTTTCCTTATTACCAGTCCTTGCTGCATAAAAATGCCCAGGCGTTAGCAGTAGTAGAAGCATAATTGAATTTCACAACAAAAAGAGGAGATGCATCCCGTGGACAAAAAACGGCACTGTCGGAGAGGCACATGCTGTTTCACGCTATAAGCACACAGCTAGATCTATTATTGGAGCACGGATGTTAATACGAGAGAGGCACATAATTTGAAGCAGGTACAATCAATGGATATATTTAATCTCCTGTGAATACCAGGTTTTGAATTTAAGGATGCTCTCATGGTTTGAATCTAGAGCGGTGTCCTAGATAGTTCTGGGATGCATAGTACGTTTTAGGAAAATTTGTTGCGAGCAGATTTCTGTGACGGGTAAGGGTAGCATCCTATTGCACGCGTGCCTACCTTATTTCAATTTTGCTAGAAAAGTCTAGACAGACTTTTTGGAAACACGGTTTTGTGTGGCGGTTAGGGTTCATGTCCATCAAAAAGGGGGAAAATCGCTTTGATTGACCTCTGGTAATGGAATGTAATGGATTAATATTTTTTTACCTTCGATTGCTTGTGAGAGATTCGTCGCATCCATCGGCTTGTTTTTGTCCTTGCTCTCTGTTGGTAGCTCTGCCGCGAGCACGGGTCGTCGCCATTAGTCGCAGCCACCGCCGGGAGAGGTTTTTGATGCTTTCGCGGGCACCGACCGACTGCCTGTATCTCGAAGTGGATGGCGGCTGGTGGGTGAGGCGAACGCGATTTGGATTTCTGGTTGGTCTGCTGTATTGGACAATGGGGGCAGAAGGAGAGACGAGGGTGTTCAAGAGAGGGGAGCTGGTGAAGTGTTCGAGATTTTTGATGTGAAAGCAAAAGCAAGAAAGTAGTGGAGGGAGGGAGGGAAATGGTCGAACCATCTCTAATCTTCAACTGTCCATCTGGACATTAAGATTGGTCTAACTTTCTGTGGGCTTTGATATACTTGCTCAACTGCCGGAGCATTTATATTTTAGTGTGGTGACATCCACGGTGGCCTGGTTTGGTGTTACCCAGAGTCACGTTCGTGCCTGCGAGTGTTACAGACGTTTTCTATGACGTTTCATGGTGACACGCATGGAAGTGAGGCCACCAGCGCTCATCCTCCTATGGAAAAAGGCGAAGCGTCTCGAATCTTAGACCGTCCGTTTGGACATCAAGAGTGGTGCAACTTTCTGCATACTTCGATGAGCTTTTTTTTGCTTGCCTTCTTAACTCCTAGTCTGTGGGATGTTAGCATTTCTTGATTTTAGTGTTGTCGTGTGATGCATAGGGGCATGGTTTGGCATTACTCAGAGTCACGTTTCATGGTTCTTTGTGTTCCAAATGATTCCGATCGCCAGTTCAGTCAGAGAGGCATGGATATGAACTCAAGAAGGGAAGCATGTTAACGCATTGGTCAGAGTCTCATTACCACAGGTGTATGCTTTTGGTATTTCCAAATGATTCCGCTCACTTGTTCTCCTGGAGAGGAATGGACATGAATCCGGCGGAGGCAAGTCTTCTTATTAGCCAGAGTCACGTTTGTCCACGCGTGTGTTACGTGCATTTTCTCTGGCGAGTCACTGTGAGGTGCGTGGAAGTGTAGCCGAGTTGGCACTGTGTTACTAATGCAACAGGCACATCCCTAACGCTGTGTATGTAAATGTTTTCCTTGTCAACTCGTTCCTTTGTTGTGGAGCGTCACGGTGTTGCGTTCCAGGGAGGCAGTGTTTGTTATTAGAGGGAGTCACGTTTCGTGGTTCTTTGTGTTCGAAATGATTCCGGTCGCCAGTTCAGTCAGAGAGGCATGGACATGAACTCAAGAAGGGAAGCATGTTAACGCATTGGTCAGAGTCTCGTTACCACGGGTGTATGCTTTTGGTATTTCCAAATGATTCTGCTCACTCGTTCTCTTGGAGAGGAATGTACGTGAATCCGGCGGAGGCAAGTCTTCTTATTAGCCAGAGTAACATTCGTTCACATGTGTGTTACGTGCATTTTCTCTGGCGAGTCACTGTGAGGTGCGTGGAAGTGTAGCCGAGTTGGCACTATGTTACTAATGAAACATGCACATCCCTGACGCTATGTATGTAAATGTTTTCCTTGTCAACTCGTTCCTTTGTTGTGGAGCGTCACGGTGCTGCGTTCCAGGGAGGCACTATTTGTTATTAGAGGGAGTCAGGTTTCGTGGTTCTTTGTGTTCCAAATTATTCCGGTCCCCAGTTCAGTCGGAGAGGCATGGACGTGAACTCAAGAAGGGAAGCATGTTAACGCATTGGTTAGAGTCTCGTTACCACAGGTGTATGCTTTTGGTATTTCCAAATGATTCCGCTCACTCGTTCTCTTGGAGAGGAATGGACGTGAATCCAGTGGAGGCAAGTCTTGTTATTAGCCAGAGTCATGTTTGTCCACGCGTGTGTTACGTGCATTTTCTCTGGCGACTGACTGTGAGGTGCGTGGAAGTGTAGCCGAGTTGGCACTGTGTTACTAATGCAACAGGCACATCCCTGATGCTGTGTATGTAAATATTTTCCTTGTAAACTCATTCCTTTGTTGTGGAGCGTCACGGTGCTACGTTCCAGGGAGGCATTGTTTGTTATTAGAGTGTCGGAGTATTGGGCCACGGGTAGGCTAACCCGAGTCCCAGGACCTTTCAAGACATTGGGGCAGGCCGCGCCCCTCAAGCCGAGTCCCAGGAGCGACTCCAAGACAAGCCGAGTCCCAGACGGCGACTCTGAGATAAGCCGACTCCGAGCTTTCGACCTCCAGAGAGGCCGACTATGGAGAGTCGGCCCATGACTCCTCCCTCATCTCGAAGTACGATGTGGGGTGCGGTCACGGCGTGGCCGTTCCCCCTGCTTACGAAGGGTCGGCATGGCTACAATGAGCCGTATCGCTGGAAGATCTCCGGTGAGGCGCGACACTGTTGCCATGCCTGCCATGACCTCAGCCACAGTGCGCAACGCACTGTGCCCACGACGCCGGCCTGTACGACCCGAAGGCGGCGGGGCCGCCTGTCAGTGGGTGGGCCGAAGGCGGCCTGAGCACCCCGAAGACGGACCTGTGGGAGTCGGCCTCCTTGGAGTCGGCCGACTCCTCCCCAGGGCCCCACGAGCCATTAACAAGATAGGATGGGGAATGGCGACAGTGATCGCCCGATAGATGGCGGCACTATTGTCACGACCCAATGACCGAGCCTACGTCATCAGGAGTGCCGCTACAGTATCAAGCCTGTCCGTGGGACCCGCCAGTCGGCGGGCCCCAAAAGCCGGCGGGGAGGACGGCGGCATGAGAGACAGACGGCTGGGACCCGCGCCCAGCCGGATTACTATTGTACCCCCGGGGGGTAGGCCTATATAAACCCCCCCGGGCACCCATGCAAAGGGTTCGGACCTAGATAGAGATAGACCAGATAGCACAGGGAGGAGAGAGCTAGCCTTGCCCTCTCCTGCCTCCCGAAACAGCTCTAGGAGCACCATTGTAGACACTTTGCCTTAGTGATCATGAGGAGACCCCGCAGAGCAGCAGTAGGGGTGTTATCTCCTAGGAGAGCCCTGAAGCTGGGTAAGTTCCACCAGCGTGCATGTCTTCGCCTCATCCCGCTTCCAGGCACCGGCGATGTTCTACTCGCTCCCACCATGATAAGCCAACCTTTGGCATATGTCGTATCCAACCCCCAACATTTGGCGCCCACCATGGGGAAGGTGCACCGTCGTCCGGAAATCTGCTCTGGACGGGAACCCTGTTCCTCCCCGGCGAGCACAGCCAGCCCGGCACGCCGGATGGCGTCTGTGCCGATGCGCGGCACGGCGCTGAGATCACCTGTGCGGCCAGCTGCCTCGCCGATCTTATCGGCGAGGTTCACCTCTCCGATGAGCTTGCGTCTGATGCAGGCACGAGTGTCCCCGAGAGCCTCCTCGCGGGCCTCCTTGACCAACTCCACGTCGCCGGCGAGCCTGCCGCGGACCTGGAGTCCATAGGATCCACCGACCCGATGCTGGTCGACTCCGACACCGCGTCGCTCGACGCGTTCCCCACCAACGTGGTGGTCTACGACGAGCCGCTCCCTTACGTGGGGAGCGGCGGAAGCACCGTCACTGAGGTCCTCGTCCTCGACCACGGCGAGCGCTCCGGCGAAGGAGCGCACGACCCGCTTGACGCGGCTCTGCGAGGCCTTGCAGCACCGATTCTGGAAGACGCCGACACCGAGACGCTGGAGGCTCTCCGCCTTCAGCTCGTCGAGGGCGCGAAGAAGCTGGTAAGCATGAGGCGCTTGTCAGAAGCTTACCAACGCAAGATGGATCACGCCGTAGGTGGCTCGCCGGCACCGACCGGGCCTAGCCGCCTAGGCGCGGTCCGACAGCGTGGCGCGGCAATCTCCAACCTCTTCGGGGCCGATCGCCCTATGTATGCCACGCCCGCAGAGAATATCCGTGCCACCCAGGCGGCGGCAGACGAGCTCGACAACTTCGAAGGCGACGAGCGTCGCGTAATGACGGAGCGAGTTCAGCAGCTCCTCGACGCGGCTGCCGCGCAGAATGATGCCGGCTGCCGCACCGAGGTGCCGCAGCGCCAAAACGACGACCCACCGCCTCGCTGAGACCAAGGTGCGACGTCTCGGACGCCGACTGGCGGGGCCCATGGGAAGAAGGACAAGGAGCCGGCTGTCAGCCACAGTCGGACTCAGATCACCATCGAGCGCGACCAAGACGGCCGCCCCAAAGCGGTGGAACGGCGGGACGACTACCTGCCTCCCCCTCCTCGCAGAGAAAGGTGAGTCTCCCCGCCGCCCGTTGAACATCCGACTCTCGGCGACCGCCTTGGCCGCTGAGAGGGAGTCGGAGAGAACGATGCCCGCCACCGGATCGACCGACTCCACCGATCCCTGGCGTTGGAAGAAGAAGACGAGTTGGGTCCCCCCTGCTTTGGACCCCGCATCCGAGATGAACCCTTCCCCAAAGGGTTCACGCTCCCCCGAGACACGCCCAAATATAGCGGCACCGTGAAGCCGGAAGATTGGCTGATCGACTACTCCACAGCCGTCAACATAGCGAACGGCAACAAGCGTGTTGCCGTAAGATACGTCCCGCTCATGCTCCAGGGCTCGGCCCGGACGTGGTTGAACAGTCTGAAGCCTTGCAGCATCAACAGCTGGGTCGACTTCACCGAGGCTTTTGTCCGCAACTTCACCAGCACGTACAAGCGACCTCCCAAGCCACGCCAACTCTCCTTGTGCGTGCAAGGCCCTGACGAGTCTACTCGCGACTACCTCACGCGCCGGGGCGAACTCCGGAACTCCTGCGAGGGCGTGAACGAGGTGCAGGCCATCGAGTAATTTACTACCGGGTGCAGAGAAGGCACCCTCCTCAAGCACAAGCTCCTCTGCGACGAACCGGAGACCCTCGATGAGCTGCTGATCACAGCGGACAAGTACGCCACGGCCGGCTCCTCCATGAAGACGGAGATTCGGGTCAACACAACTGGCAAAGTCGCCCCTCAGGCTCCAAGAACTCCGGCTGGAGACACCAATCGGCGGCAACAGCAAAATGACCAGAAGTGCAAAGCCCCGCAGCCGACTTCCAACAGTCGGCAAGTGGCAACAACGGAGGACCAGCAGTTGGAGGGACCGCCTCCGGCGAAGCAACAGAAGGGCGGCAAGTCCAACTGGCTGCCGGCTTTCTCCTACGAGCAGACTCTAGACGGTCCCTGCAAGTTCCACAACGGCGCGAAGCCGTCAAACCACACCACCAGGAAATGCCACTGGCTGACCAGAATCGCCAAGGGGGACGGCCTGCTCCCTCCCCCTCCTGCTGGGCCGCCTCCTCCACTGCCGCCCCAGCAGCCGACCATCAGGCCAGTCGGCGCGATACAAGACGAGTTTGCGGATGAGCACGGAGCCTATGTGGTGTTCACCAGTGTAGCGGATGACCGACGCAGCAGGCGCCAACAGCAGCAAGAAGTGAATGCGGTTGCGTCAAGTACACCAGAGTTCATGCATTGGTCCGAAAAGCCTATCAGTTGGAGCAGAGCTGATCACCCAGAGGTGATGCCGAGTCCAGGCTCCTACGCCTTGGTCTTAGGCGCCACACTCGCCACAGATAGGTGGGCCGCTCGCTTCTCGCGAGTACTGATAGACGGAGGCAGTAGTATCAACATCCTGTACAAGGATACAATGGAGAAATTAGGAATCAAGCGAAGACAGCTTCAGAGCAGCCAGACTGTGTTCCACGGAATCGTCCCTGGCCTTTCCTGCTCACCAATCGGCAAGATCCTGATAGATGTCCTCTTCGGAGACAAGGATCATTTCCGCCGAGAGCCAATTTGGTTTGAGGTGGTGGACCTTGAAAGCCCATATCATGCATTGCTTGGCCGACCCGCCTTGGCCAAGTTCATGGCGGTCCCCCACTACGCCTACCTCAAGATGAAGATGCCGAGTTCCAAGGGAATCCTAACCGTGTCCGGCGACTACAGGAAGTCGTCGGCTTGCACGGCCGAAAGCAGTCGGCTGGCCGAGTCCTTGGTGATCGAGGCTGAGAAACGGCTTCTTGATCGGGTCGTGGCGATGGCCGGCAAGCAGCCCGAGTTATCGCCCGACCCCAAGGAGTCGGAAGCAGAAGGATCATTCAAGCCAGCCAAAGAAACAAAGAAGATACCGTTGGACCCAGAGCACCCGGAGAGATACGCTGTCATGGGCACAGGCCTTGACAGCAAATAGGAAGGCGAGCTCATCGATTTCCTCCGTGAGAATCACGACATCTTCGCATGGTCCCACAAGGACATGCCCGTTTTCCTGACGGAATTCGCCGAGCACAAATTACACGTCCAGTCTGATATGAAGCCCGTCAGGCAGCCCTTGAGTCGCCTGTCAGAAGAAAAAAGAAGAGTTGTTGGAGAAGAAATAGCCCGGCTCCTGGCAGCCGGCTTCATCTTGGAAGTGTTTTTTCCAGAGTGGCTGTCAAACCCAGTACTGGTGCTGAAGAAGAACAAGCAGTGGCGGATGTGCATTGATTACACGAGCCTCAACAAAGCTTGTCCCAAGGACCCATTTGCTCTGCCGAGAATCGATCAGGTGATAGACTCCACAGCCGGATGCGAGCTGTTGAGTTTCCTAGACGCATATTCAGGATATCACCAGATCAAGCTGAACCCGGCTGACACACTGAAGACTGCCTTCATCACGCCGTTTGGAGCCTTCTGCTACCTGACCATGACATTCGGCTTAAGAAACGCCGGCGCCACCTTTCAGCGTTGCATGCAGAAGTGCCTCCTGAAGCAACTCGACAGAAATGCCCACGTCTATGTGGATGTTGTAGTGGTGAAGACGGAGAAGCGTGGAACCTTGCTGGAGGACCCCAAGGAAACATTTGAGAATCTGCGCCGATTCCAGATCAAGCTCAACCCAGAGAAGTGCGTTTTTGGAGTACCAGCCGGCCAGCTCCTCAGTTTCCTGGTCTCCGAACGCGGCATAGAGTGCAATCCTGTGAAGATCAAGGCCATCGGAGGATGGAAGCACCCAGACGACTGTTAGATGTGCAGAGGTTCACCGGCTGTTTGGCATCCATCAGCCGATTCATCAGTCGGCTGGGCGAGAAGGCTCTCCCCTTGTATCACCTCATGAAGAAGACGACCTTCTTTGAGTGGACTCCCAAGGCAGACGAGGCTTTTCTCCAACTAAAGAAGATGTTGACTACTCCCCCAGTGCTGGCGGCTCCGACTCCCAAAGAGCCCATGCTCCTATACATTGCCGCCACCAGCCGAGTAGTCAGCACAGTCATTGTAGTCGAGCGCAAGGAGGAAGGCAAGGCGCTGCCTGCCCAGAGACCAGTATATTACTTGAGCGAGGTACTGTCGGCCTCCAAGCAGAACTACCCCCATTACCAGAAGATGTGGTACGGCGTGCATTTTGCCGCCAAGAAATTGAAGCCTTACTTCCAGGAGCATCCAATCACTGTGGTCTGCACAGCTCCACTGGCCGAGATCATCGAAAGCCGAGATGCTTCTGGCCGAGTGGCCAAATGGGCCATCGACCTGGCCCCCTACACCATCTACTATGAGCCCCGCACCACCATCAAGTCGCAAGCACTGGCCGACTTCCTCGTCGACTGGGCCGAGACCCAGTATCTGCCGCCAGCGCCCGACTCCACCCATTGGCGGATGCACTTCGACGGCTCCAAGATGCGCACCGGCTTGGGAGCTGGCGTCGTCCTCACTTCCCCCAAGAGCGACAAGCTCAGATATGCGCTGCAGATCCACTTCGCCGCCTCCAACAATGTGGCTGAGTACGAGGTGCTCATCCACGGGCTCCGGCTTGCCAAAGAACTCGGCATTCGCCGGATCCTGTGTTATGGCGACTCTGACTTGGTGGTCCAGCAATCATCTGGCGATTGGGACGCCAAGGACGCAAATATGGCGAGCTACCGTTTCCTCGTCCAGCAACTCAGCGGATACTTCGAGGGGTGCAAGTTCCTCCACGTGCCAAGGAACAACAACAACCAAGCAGACGCCTTGGCACGAATCGGCTCCACCCGCCAGGCAATACCATCTGGTGTCGCCCTCCGGCGCCTCCTCAAGCCTTCTATCAAGCCGTCACCAGAATCAGATCCAATCTTTGCGCCGGCTCCGCCCGAGGAAGACGGATCCGACTCCAAGAAACACACAGTCGAAGCCGGCCTGGGGACTTCAGAACCCGGCCCAGGGACTGCAGTGGCAAGATCGAAGACTCCAGAGCTCGGCCCGGGGACTGCTCCAGTCGGCCCCGGGACTTTGTCAAATCAGCAAGCGGCTGCGGACTCCAACCCGCCGCCTCCCAGCCCGGCCGCCCTTGTCCAAGTCGCACTAGTGGCAGTTGAAGAAATAGTAACACCTTCATGGGCCCAGCCCATCCTCAGGTTCTTAGTAAACAGAGAGCTGCCAACCGATGAAATCTTGGCTCGACAAGTGCAACGCCGAGCAGCAGCCTACACCATAGTCAACAGAGAGCTGGTCAGGCGCAGCGTTACCGGCGTCTTCCAACGCTGCGTCGAGGCAGAACAAGGCCAAGCAATCCTCAGAGACATCCATGAAGGCGAGTGCGGTCATCACGCGGCCTCCAGGGCACTCATCTCCAAAGTCTTCTGGCACGGTTTCTTCTGGCCAACCGCCCTGGAAGAGGCCAAAGAGTTAGTCCAAAAGTGCAAGGGGTGCCAGATTTTCCGTTCCAACCCACTTCAGCCAGCTTCCGCACTCAAGACTATCCCCATCCCTGGCCCTTTGCAGTCTGGGGCCTGGACATGGTGGGACCATTCAAGACGGCACGAGGTGGCTTGACTCACCTACTTGTCGCAGTGGACAAGTTCACCAAGTGGGTGGAGGTGAAAACCATCAAGAAGTTGAATGGTCCGGCTGCAGTGACCTTCATCGCTGACATCACAACTCGGTACGACATCCCACACAGCATCATCACCGACAATGGCACGAATTTTGCCAAAGGCGCCCTGGCCCGTTTCTGCGCGACACAGGGTATCCGACTGGACTTAGTGTCCGTTGCCCATCCGCAATCAAACGGCCAGGTGGAGCGAGAGAACGGCCTCATCTTATCCGGCATCAAGCCTCGACTCGTCATACCGCTGGAGCGATCTGCCGGTTGTTGGCTTGAGGAGCTGCCAGCCGTCCTCTGGAGTCTGCGCACGACTCCAAACAAGTCAACCGGCTTCACACCCTTCTTCCTCGTCTATGGTGCCGAAGCCGTCATCCCAACGGACATAGAGTTCGACTCCCCGCGAGTCACCATGTACACCGAGGAAGAAGCAGAAGAAGCACGTCAAGACAGCGTCGATCTGCTGGAAGAGGGCCGGCTGTTGGCACTCAGCCAGTCCAGCATCTACCAGCAGAGTCTGCGTCGATACTACAACAGGAAGGTCAGGCCAAGATCTTTCCAAGAAGGTGACCTTGTGCTCCGGCTGATCCAGCGAACAGCTGGCCAGCACAAGCTGTCGGCACCTTGGGAAGGCCCCTTTATCATCAGCAAGGTGTTAGGGAACGACCCCTACTATCTGATCGACGCTCAGAAGCCCCGAGCGCGCAAGAGGGACAACTCCGGCAAAGAGACAGAGCGCCCGTGGAATGCAAATCTTCTTCGAAGATTTTACAGTTGATGCAGTATGTATCACACTACCCCTTTGTATTAAAGTAATAAGACTTTGGCCCCCCCGAGATGAGCTCGGGGACTGCCCTTTTTTTTGTTATTTGTATGATAAGAATTATGCCTTCGAGTACATTACTTTCATTACAAGCCGCTTGGCACCGGGCCAGACTAGTCGGCCCGGGGACTCGCCGCCTTGCGCTATAAGGAGCTTCCTGTAGTCAGACAAGTAGTGCGCGGTGCCCAATCTGCCTCCTGGCAAAGCCAGAGCTCGCAGAGCGCCTGTGAGGCGGGCAGGAGTGAGGAAGAACGGACGCCCACACGAAAAATGGCTAAGGAGCTAAAGCACGAACATAGCATAAGACGGCCTCCAGCATTTCTGAAGCGGAAAGCCGACTCATGAGTAACTCGCTTGCCGTCTTTATTAGCCTCTATCAAGGACGACCGACTCTTGGGTAGTCGGCCTGTCGGTTTCTATCCAACTTGCTAAAGAAACTCTAAATGGCCAAGTACTTTGTCAGGACCCCGACTCGATGTCACATTGATCTAGCCGGTAACACCTCATATCACTTTGCGGCCTCACGCACGGTATCCCCACGGGTGTCGCCTTACCTTTGCCCGGGACCGTTTGCGCCTTTTGGCTCACGTATATGATAGTGTCGCTAGCATCCATATGATAAGGAGCCCGGGCTGACATGACTAGTCGTAAACCCAAAGTGGCACAGACTTACAGGGACAGGCATCCATGACCCAGCTTCGAACGTGTCGGTCATCAGCAAGTGGGTCCGGGCTGTAGCACTGGGCTAGCAGGACTCCGGTAAACCAGGGTGTAGCGGGCTAACAGGACTCCGGTACTCAAGGCGTGACATTTCCCCGAAGGGACAGACACAGGAACGAAGAAGGACACATGCCGGCCAGCCTAAGTGTTCCGGAGCAGTAGCAAGCTACCATGGCTCGGTGGAAACACTAGGAGACATTTCCCGGTAAGAGAGGCTACCAAGGATAAACAACTAGGTTGTCAGATCCCACACATACCAAGCATTTCAATAGCATACACACAATATGCTCGATATGTGCAAATACAACATGGCATCACAACATGACTCTACAACTCAAGTATTTATTCAGTAGGCTCCGAGGAGCGAGATATTACAAACAGGGGTCTCATGACCCAACACTCAGAGCATACAAGTCAAAGCACAAGCGGAAGCTATCATGTCTGGGTACAGACATCTATAAATGAAAAAGGCTGAGAAGCCTGACTATCTATCAGATCCTGCCGAGGGCACAAGATCGTAGCTGAGGTAACAAGCTAAACGTCGAAGTCCACGCGGAACTACTAGTGAGACCGAAGTCTCTCTGCAAAACATAAAATAGGCAAACGTGAGTACAATTGTACCCAGCAAGACTTACATCAGAACTAACTACATATGCATCATTTTCAACAAGGGGATAGTGGGGTTTAACGGCAGCAAGCCAGCTTTGACTCGGCGGCTATCCTAAACTACGACTGCAAGCGACTCTTTTGAGGTGGCGCACACGAGTCCACATATTCACCATATCAATACACCACTATGGATCCGCTCTTGTTCCCCTACGAGAACGCCATCCATAGCACTCACGCTTATCTTGCGTATTTTAGAGTATCCACTTTCACTTGTCTATGAACTGATATAAGCAACCCAGAAGTCCTTTTCCGTGGACACGGCTATTCGAATAGATGATGTTAACCCTGCAGGGGTGTACTTCTTCATACATGTTTCCACCACTTAGCGTCTGCACACGACATGTGCTCGGCAGACTTCAAGCGAAAGCCGACGTGGGTGTAGACCACGACCTACCTAAACACCTAAGTCTCTAGTCCAGGTTTATCGCCTATTCGGGTTCCATCCATGAGGAGATCCGGCCGGAGTTTCGCTCACAGCCCCAAACGATGTGAACAGGGTTCCGTGACACCAAACGGGTGCCCGGTTTACCCGGCCACGTGCCTACCGCATCACAGCCCACCCCTACGGTCAGCGCTGTCCACGGCCTCCAGCATACTACAAACACCAGAAACTACTTGCAACTCCTGGACAGAGGACTAGGGTGAATAAGAAGTCGAGCGGGGTCATATTTCAGGGCCCAATGCATGGTAGTAGCTGAATCATGGATCACAAACACAGAACTCAGTTCCTAAGGACGGCTTCAATGAGACAACCCACCATGTACTCCTACATGGCCTCTCACCGACACCTTTACCAAATCGTGTTCACACACTTGGCTCACACATAGTAGGACATGTTCACACACCTCTGATTCATCCTCGATGAATCATACCTGACTCAACTCTAAGCAGTAGCAGGCATGACAAACAAGCATGAATGAGTAGGCACATCAGGGCTCAAACAACTCCTACTCATGCTAGTGGGTTTCATCTATTTACTGTGGCAATGACAGGTCATGCAAAGGATAAAGGGGTTCAGCTACCGCAGCAAGTAACAGATGAATCGGTGTTGTCCTAATGCAGTAAAAGAGAGCAGGAGCGAGAGAGTGGGATTGTATCGGAATGAACAAGGGGGTTTTGCTTGCCTGGCACTTCTGAAGATAGCATTGAGTCTTCATCAGTGTCAACGATCGCATCATCGGTATCACGTCTATCGAGAGGGGACAAATACCGGCAACATAGAAGGGAACACAATCAATGCAATGCACAATATGATGCATGATCATGACATGGCAAAATGAATGTGTTTTGGGCTAATGCAACTAGCAACAGATTAAATGAAGTTGGTTTGAATATAAGATTCAAATTCAAACTCCATATGTGGTTATTTAAATGTCATTCACTTCATTTGTCCTAAACAGTAGTGATAAGTTGTTCTAACATGCATGGAAATGGTACAGATGGATTCCTTGAATTTTTCTGATAATTTTTCATATATAATTTATTTAATTTGGAGTTACGGTTGAATTTCTATGAATTTTAGAAGTTTTAGGCATTTTCTGGAATTTCCTGAATATAATTAAATCCAGAAAATACTTATTGCGTCAGCCCCACGTCACAGTGACGTCAGCGGGTCAACAGGGCGCCTCCAGGTCAAACCTGACCTGTGGGACCCATATGTCAGCGTCACATGTTAAACAGGGGGGTTTATTTTAGTTTAATTAAGGATTAGGGCACTAGGGCCCACATGTCAGTGTCAGCAGGGGGGGTAATTAAATTAAAATAAACTAACTAATTAACAGGGGGGGTTGGCCCCACCTGTCATCGACCCAGGGGGGGTCAAACCCCTGGTCAGCAGGGCCTAACCCGCCGGCGGCTCGTCGCCGGTGGCAACAGGCGCGGCGGAGGGCGCGGGCTCGCTCCTCCGGCGTCCAAATGGACGGAGGAGAGCGGCTACGGGGAGCTGGAGCTCACCCGCGCCCATTTCAACAAGCAGCAGCAGCTAGGGCGGCCGGAGACGATGGCCTCGAGCTCGGCAGCGGCGGCCGGAGCTCGGGCGTGCTCGGTTTCGGCGTTACACGGCACGGCGGGCGCGGCCGATGGGCTCTACGGGATGCTGGGGTCTCCAGGAACACCCGGAGGCAACGAGCGCAGGCGGAGAAGCTCGGGAGCACGGAGCTCACCGGCCATGGCGGACGGCGGCTTCGGGTGCTCGTGGGGCGGCGGCTACAGGGCGCAATCGAAGGGGGAAAGAGGGAGGGGAGGCGTAGGAGCTCACAGCGGTGCCGTAGGGATGGTTAGCCGGCTCGGGGGAGCGCCGGAGTGGCCGAATCGACGGAGAAGATCCTCGGCGGCCGGCGAGGGGAAAACGTCGGGGGTGGCATTCCGGGGCTCTTCTGGTCGCGTGACACGATGAGGAGGTCGAGGGAGGACCGGCGGAGCGTCCTGGGGCGTCGGTGAGGCTAGGGGTGGCCGGTGGCCATGGGTACGGCGACGATGGCGGCGAGCTCCGCTTGGTGGTGTGCGCGAGAGGGAAACAGAGGAGGGAATGGGGTCCAGGGGGAGAGAGGGGAGGTGCAGGGGGCGAGGGCGTCTCCGTGGCGTCGCGAGGGAGTCGGGGAGGCTGCCATGGCGAAGCAGGAGGTGGCCGGCGCTCTTCGGGCGCGCGCCACGCCTCGCCTCTGCCTACTGGCAGAGGAAGAAGAGGACAAGGGGGGAAGGAGGTGGGCTGGGCCTAGCTGGGCCGGTCCTGGTGGGCTGCACGGGTAAGGCCAGGTACTTCCTTCTCTCTCTCTTATTTCTATTTTATATTTCTGTTTTCTATTTTGTTCTGTTTTGTTTTGGTTTAGTAAAAATACTAAACCATTTATTAAAATCCTGAAAATAATTATGTGGCTAGAACTAAAATATACCAAACCACATAAAATGTTCCAGAATTATTGGACATATATTAATTGTATATAAAATATAAATCCAATGCAATTAGTTATTGAATTAATTCAAATGGCCAAAACAAGTATTTCTGTGACTCCAAAAATATTGGTTTGAATGTTACCTCTTACCAATATTTCTATAGAATAACAGGAACATTTTCTTGGATTCATTTGAGAAGAATTAAATGTTGGTTATTTTTAGAGGTTTTCTGAGGCTTTTGAAAATTCCTCAATTCAAATTTCATTTGAATTTAAACATGATGCAGCAACCAAGCTAGTCCAAGGCCAGGGTAAAGCTAGGGATGTGACAACTCACCCCCACTAAACAAGAATCTCGTCTCGAGATTCAAGCGTAGGGTAAGGTGAAGGGGAAACGCAACTAGTATAATCTTCACGATCCAGGGTGCACTTCAGTTGAACGTTGATTCATTCACCATCATTGTCTTGATGTCTTGCTCTGAGAAATCCTGCCAACATGACATGGAGGGAAGAAGGAGACTCTAGAAGGGTCGATCTTCTCGAAGGTCGAACAACTCACGAAATGAGACATAGAACCATCTCTCGGGTTGAGACACGAGATACACATCAAGAGGGGTGAAGAAACGGATGACGAAGGTTCACTAGGTGGACAATAATTCCACACTTAAGAAGGTGGTAAACGATTGTTAACGTAGCGAGGAGTTGAGTTGCCATGATACCATAACGATACACCTTAGGGAAGGTGACTCGTAGAGATATCCCCTTAAGTGGCAAAAAGAATTACTTTTGATATAGAGATCATTGAGACTCTCTATATCAGCCTAAGGCAAATCACAGCAAGCGATTGGCGGGGTCGGTAGAGTGGCATACTCAGACTTGGATGATGTGGATTACCTTGTTGAAGACAACGTAATGGATGATTTTGCTTATCACCGGAAATGGAAGAGACCCATGGTAGAATAGCACATTGGCGGTGCAAGCTAGGAACAAAATGCAAATGCTAGGAATGATTCTGGTAACTGGGGAAGAACCCGACAATAAAGAGTGAATTCACTGTTTGAGAAGGTCATAGCATTGCCGAGGAAACTGAGAGCAAACCCAGTTAGTGCCAATGATAACACGTAGCGCTTGTGCGTGCTCTCAAGAACTTGAGCATTTCCACAATCATCAAGATTCTACCAATATCCGTGTCAAGGATTCTGGCAACACAACTTACTACCATGATGAATACCGGTGGAAGATGCCAATGCAAAGGAAGATAACACCTTCTTAGATTTCACCTTGGCGAGGCCAAGGAAACAAAATCTGGATGATCGACCGAGAGACATTTAGCACTCCGCTTCTAATGTTCTCCTTGATGTGCTAGCGTAACCCATTCATAGATATGGTTTGATATCTAGAACATCAAGTAAAAGGTCGGACTTCGGGATCTCAAAATCCATAGGGGCAAGTAGGGAGTAAATCCTACGAAATCCCTATGGGGAGGTGGCCAACTTCCTCAATCAAGATATTATAATAACAGGTCTTCCGGCTGGGTGTGTTGGCCACGACATCCACTTTACCGGTTTTCGAGGGACCGATATTATAGTTCTTGGGAAATGTTCCAAACCATCATATCTGCCTGAGATTCAGATCTGGTTGGTGTCAGGATATTCCAGACTCATCGAGTCTAGGAAGAAAAATGAAAGTTTGCAACACAATTCGATGAGACAACGCTGCGAGATTCTCGGGGAATGAACTACGATAGTAAGCTCCAAAACATGAGCTGGTTCTGCTACAAACATGTGAACACGCTGTCCCAGACAAACATGACCATGTGGTAGTCTTATAATAAAACACTACCGAGTTCAGGTGGGGAACCATCATTAATGACATCGAAGTCTCCACGCGTGGAAGTCCAAAGAGTTCACCTTGGACAGACTCCTTTATCTTTGAACAACTCAATCAGTGGCTTGGTGTGCTAGGATTTACATATAGAATGAAGGTTGCAAGTCTCCAGACCACAGAATACTTCGCACGTATGCATGACTGACTTGGGATGATTCCAGAGGAAGCAAAACTAACTTTCTCAAATCCACGGCGGCAACTTTCACCAAATGCACGTGTATAAGAGGAAGTCACTCCTTTCATCAAACAATTACTTCATGAGCTAGCATGAAGAAAATGCCTTCAAAAGTTTCCAACACTAGCTTAATGTTCAGCAGAATTATGGAGGAGATAAGGATGTTGTCAATGGGCTCAACAACAACTCATCTGGGTTTCCTTTTAAAAGGAATTCCATAGTTGAGTGAACACAGTGATAGCATTGGTCAGACCCAAAAGATATAATGGTGTATGCTCGAGGGATCAACCACGAGTAAGACAACATTACGAATATCGTTGGTTCTGGTCTGATTGGATGATAGCCCATACTCAATCAAAGGTTTGGGTAAGATAATAGATCCAACAATTGTTCACGAGGACCAATTGATGAAGATATCATCTTTCTTCACACACACTACACAAGAATATCCCTTTGGAACGAACTAAGTCAGGCAAGATTTTATCTTCCAACTTTCCAAGTTGTTGTCTAGCTTAACCGACTAGCTCAGGGTATCCAACACAGATTCTTGGAGAAAGGGTGGTTCACAAGAAACCAACTGGATCACAAGCTTAACATAACAGTCAGGTGACAACCTGGTGATACTTTCGAGAAGATATTCGGAAAATCACGAACCACCGATATGTTACTAAGATCGAGAACAATCTTGCTTTTCAGGGCAAGACGATATGATCAAATGAGTGAGGACTTGACACTATCCTAACTCATTGATCGAAGGGTGCACCGGAAATAAGGACTAGATAGCACGATCAGTCTTAGAATGATGATTCAAAAACCAACATGCTAAGAATGAAATTATTGTCCTTTAACTACCAAGCAACGAGGTTGCTGGGAGTATTGATTTCACACACCATGATTCATTTGTCGGCATTCCGGTGACAATAACACAGGAACCGAGGAATGAACAATGATGGCAACACGTATCGTTGTACCAAGAGTTCATAGGATGGTGTGCAATTCCTATAACAATCTCGATATAAAATATGTAATACTCCAAGGTAGAGCAGAACAAAAGCTGGATTAGCAATTCGATCTGCGGAGCACAACTTCTTTGACCCAATCCTGGATAGGGAAGAGGTACTGGAGTTTGTTTCTCCTAGTCATTCCGCGATAGAATGGCTTGACGGACCACAAGAGTAATAGGCATCGATAAACGAACGCACGCATACTCTTGACTATCAATTGATAGACGAGGGTCAGAATGCAACTAAAGAGAACAACTCAAAGGAACATATAATTTTCTGAGTTGTGGATGCATAGATTAGTATGTCGAACCAAGTTCAACATATTTCTTCCGGATAACCCATGCAGAAAGGTAGAACTGGCAGAGTCATGATTTATGAATGGAGAACTCCTCAAGAGTACTCTAATTGTGATCTTTTGATCCAATAAACATCTGCCATAAGCGGTTCATAGTATTTGGAAGAAGGAAATACCACGGACTTCAAGGACTATCGCAAAGGTTACTAATATCCTAAGGAACTAGCAAACACTATCAACATGAGGTAAGTAGAGTGAATCTCGGGTTCAAAACCCAGGAGTAGAATACCTACTACTAAGTAGCATCACGGGATGCTTTCGGGAATGATGGCCAGAATCATCACGCTAGGAACACAAAACGTTGCTAGATTACTAGGTGACTCCCTAAATACCTAGGGTCATAATAGTAACTCCAACATAAATGTCAAGGCAATAGAATACCTCAACTCAACAATTAGTGTGATTGAGCTGGCATAAAGGAGCATCAAAACCAGAGGAAAAGGATTTTGCAAATGCATCAGACTATCTAGAAACCTGGAATGACTCGGACAACATAACGGCTATAATTGCTCAAAAAGATTTGAGACAATCACAAAATGGTGGCATAACCACTCAGGAGCACAATATCAAGGTTTCGAGATCAACAGTTAACATACGGAAGTAGTAGGAACTGAACTAGACTTAAATCCAACAATCTTATAAGTCCACTGATTAGTAACACATGATCCTAATAGAAAGAAGAGATAGCCTAGTTCTTAATCCCCGTAGAAGAGAAGATGATGACTCAGATCAGAAGGACATGAGGTATAAGGAGTAAAAAGAGCCTTACGTTCCATCCCACAATCAATTCCCTTATATAACTAAGGAATTTCTAGACTCAACTTCGACCAGTTTGGCTTGGTAATCCTACAGGCAGTCAAGCTCTGATACCAACGCTGTCAGGACCCCGACTCGATGTCACATTGATCTAGCCGGTAACACCTCATATCACTTTGCGGCCTCACGCACGGTATCCCCACGGGTGTCGCCTTACCTTTGCCCGGGACCGTTTGCGCCTTTTGGCTCATGTATATGATAGTGTCGCTAGCATCCATATGATAAGGAGCCCGGGCTGACATGACTAGTCGTAAACCCAAAGTGGCACAGACTTACAGGGACAGGCATCCATGACCCAGCTTCGAACGTGTCGGTCATCAGCAAGTGGGTCCGGGCTGTAGCACTGGGCTAGCAGGACTCCGGTAAACCGGGCTGTAGCGGGCTAACAGGACTCCGGTACTCAAGGCGTGACATTTCCCCGAAGGGACAGACACAGGAACGAAGAAGGACACATGCCGGCCAGCCTAAGTGTTCCGGAGCAGTAGCAAGCTACCATGGCTCGGTGGAAACACTAGGAGACATTTCCCGGTAAGAGAGGCTACCAAGGATAAACAACTAGGTTGTCAGATCCCACACATACCAAGCATTTCAATAACATACACACAATATGCTCGATATGTGCAAATACAACATGGCATCACAACATGACTCTACAACTCAAGTATTTATTCAGTAGGCTCCGAGGAGCGAGATATTACAAACAGGGGTCTCATGACCCAACACTCAGAGCATACAAGTCAAAGCACAAGCGGAAGCTATCATGTCTGGGTACAGACATCTATAAATGAAAAAGGCTGAGAAGCCTGACTATCTATCAGATCCTGCCGAGGGCACAAGATCGTAGCTGAGGTAACAAGCTAAACGTCGAAGTCCATGCGGAACTACTAGTGAGACTGAAGTCTCTCTGCAAAACATAAAATAGGCAAACGTGAGTACAAATGTACCCAGCAAGACTTACATCAGAACTAACTACATATGCATCATTATCAACAAGGGATGGTGGGGTTTAACTGCAGCAAGCCAGCTTTGACTCGGTGGCTATCCTAAACTACGACTGCAAGCGACTCTTTTGAGGTGGCGCACACGAGTCCACATATTCACCATATCAATACACCACTATGGATCCGCTCCCGTCTCCCTACGAGAACGCCATCCATAGCACTCACGCTTATCTTGCGTATTTTAGAGTATCCACTTTCACTTGTCTATGAACTGATATAAGCAACCCAGAAGTCCTTTTCCGTGGACACGGCTATTCGAATAGATGATGTTAACCCTGCAGGGGTGTACTTCTTCATACATGTTTCCACCACTTAGCGTCTGCACACGACATGTGCTCGGCAGACTTCAAGCGAAAGCCGACGTGGGTGTAGACCACGACCTACCTAAACACCTAAGTCTCTAGTCCAGGTTTATCGCCTATTCGGGTTCCATCCATGAGGAGATCCGGCCGGAGTTTCGCTCACAGCCCCAAACGATGTGAACAGGGTTCCGTGACACCAAACGGGTGCCCGGTTTACCCGGCCACGTGCCTACCGCATCACAGCCCACCCCTACGGTCAGCGCTGTCCACGGCCTCCAGCATACTACAAACACCAGAAACTACTTGCAACTCCTGGACAGAGGACTAGGGTGAATAAGAAGTCGAGCGGGGTCATATTTCAGGGCCCAATGCATGGTAGTAGCTGAATCATGGATCACAAACACAGAACTCAGTTCCTAAGGACGGCTTCAATGAGACAACCCACCATGTACTCCTACATGGCCTCTCACCGACACCTTTTACCAAATCGTGTTCACACACTTAGCTCACACATAGTAGGACATGTTCACACACCTCTGATTCATCCCCGATGAATCAGACCTGACTCAACTCTAAGCAGTAGCAGGCATGACAAACAAGCATGAATGAGTAGGCACATCAGGGCTCAAACAACTCCTACTCATGCTAGTGGGTTTCATCTATTTACTGTGGCAATGACAGGTCATGCAAAGGATAAAGGGGTTCAGCTACCGCAGCAAGTAACAGATGAATCGGTGTTGTCCTAATGCAGTAAAAGAGAGCAGGAGCGAGAGAGTGGGATTGTATCGGAATGAACAAGGGGGTTTTGCTTGCCTGGCACTTCTGAAGATAGCATTGAGTCTTCATCAGTGTCAACGATCGCATCATCGGTATCACGTCTATCGAGAGGGGACAAATACCGGCAACATAGAAGGGAACACAATCAATGCAATGCACAATATGATGCATGATCATGACATGGCAAAATGAATGTGTTTTGGGCTAATGCAACTAGCAACAGATTAAATGAAGTTGGTTTGAATATAAGATTCAAATTCAAACTCCATATGTGGTTATTTAAATGTCATTCACTTCATTTGTCCTAAACAGTAGTGGTAAGTTGTTCTAACATGCATGGAAATGGTACAGATGGATTCCTTGAATTTTTCTGATAATTTTTCATATATAATTTATTTAATTTGGAGTTACGGTTGAATTTTATGAATTTTAGAAGTTTTAGGCATTTTCTGGAATTTCCTGAATATAATTAAATCCAGAAAATACTTATTGCGTCAGCCCCACGTCACAGTGACGTCAGCGGGTCAACAGGGCGCCTCCAGGTCAAACCTGACCTGTGGGACCCATATGTCAGCGTCACAGGTTAAACAGGGGGGTTTATTTTAGTTTAATTAAGGATTAGGGCACTAGGGCCCACATGTCAGTGTCAGCAGGGGGGGTAATTAAATTAAAATAAACTAACTAATTAACAGGGGGGCTGGCCCCACCTGTCATCGACCCAGGGGGGGGGGGTCAAACCCCTGGTCAGCAGGGCCTAACCCGCCAGCGGCTCGTCGCCGGTGGCAACAGGCGCGGCGGAGGGCGCGGGCTCGCTCCTCCGGCGTCCAAATGGACGGAGGAGAGTGGCTACGGGGAGCTGGAGCTCACCCGCGCCCATTTCAACAAGCAGCAGCAGCTAGGGCGGCCGGAGACGATGGCCTCGAGCTCGGCAGCGGCGGCCGGAGCTCGGGCGTGCTCGGTTTCGGCGTTACACGGCACGGCGGGCGCGGCCGATGGGCTCTACGGGATGCTGGGGTCACCAGGAACACCCGGAGGCAACGAGCGCAGGCGGAGAAGCTCGGGAGCACGGAGCTCACCGGCCATGGCGGACGGCGGCTTCGGGTGCTCGTGGGGCGGCGGCTACAGGGCGCAATCGAAGGGGGAAAGAGGGAGGGGAGGCGTAGGAGCTCACAGCGGTGCTGTAGGGATGGTTAGCCGGCTCGGGGGCGCGCCGGAGTGGCCGAATCGACGGAGAAGATCCTCGTCGGCCGGCGAGGGGAAAACGTCGGGGGTGGCGTTCCGGGGCTCTTCTGGTTGCGTGACACGACGAGGAGGTCGAGGGAGGACCGGCGGAGCGTCCTGGGGCGTCGGTGAGGCTAGGGGTGGCCGGTGGCCATGGGTATGGCGACGATGGCGGCGAGCTCCGCTCGGTGGTGTGCGCGAGAGGGAAAGAGAGGAGGGAATGGGGTCCAGGGGGAGAGAGGGGAGGTGCAGGGGGCGAGGGCGTCTCCGTGGCGTCGCGAGGGAGTCGGGGAGGCTGCCACGGCGAAGCAGGAGGTGGCCGGCGCTCTTTGGGCGCGCGCCACGCCTCGCCTCTGCCTACTGGCAGATGAAGAAGAGGACAAGGGGGGAAGGAGGTGGGCTGGGCCTAGCTGGGCCGGTCCTGGTGGGCTGCACGGGTAAGGCCAGGTACTTCCTTCTCTCTCTCTTATTTCTATTTTATATTTCTGTTTTCTATTTTGTTCTGTTTTGTTTTGGTTTAGTAAAAATACTAAACCATTTAATAAAATCCTGAAAATATTTATGTGGCTAGAACTAAAATATACCAAACCACATAAAATGTTCCAGAATTATTGGACATATATTAATTATATATAAAATATAAATCCAATGCAATTAGTTATTGAATTAATTCAAATGGCCAAAACAAATATTTCTGTGACCCCAAAAATATTGGTTTGAATGTTACCTCTTACCAATATTTCTATAGAATAACAGGAACATTTTCTTGGATTCATTTGAGAAGAATTAAATGTTGGTTATTTTTAGAGGTTTTCTGAGGCTTTTGAAAATTCCTCAATTCAAATTTCATTTGAATTTAAACATGATGCAGCAACCAAGCTAGTCCAAGGCCAGGGTAAAGCTAGGGATGTGACATACTTGCCTTCCCGAAGTAGCCAAGCACTTGACCCAGCGACAGTCCGCATAGCGGCTGTCCGACTGGCAAGGCAGCGACTAAAGGAAGGAGGCAAAGGGAAAAGCCTAAAGAGCACTAAGCAAGGAAAGACGGAAAGCAGATAAATATTTACATAGGCCCTTGGCCGAATCTTCGAATAGAGGTTCAAGATACACCCCGCAGGTGGAATTGTTCGAATCTAACAAAGTTTTCAAAAGATTACTAAGACAGACAAACAGAGGCGAAAAAGGCAGCCTAGGAGGCGGCATCTAGGATCGGAGGATCGGAAGAGGCGGCGGTGTCAGGCGCCGGGGCAGTCGGCTGTGTGGTCTCGGTTTGATCGCCTCCGGTGGCAGTCGCCTTCTCTTGACGCGGCTCGTTGCTGGAGGCGCGGTCGAGCTGAGGCTGGCCGCCTGCTCCGTCTTCTGGCACCTCTGCCTCGCCTTCGTCCTGCGCCTCGTCCTCCTCCTCGGTGCTGGAGTCGATCACCTCCGCCGAGTCCTCGCCATACTCCGGGTTCATCCCGAACCACTCTGGCGGCACTTCCTCGCCGCCTTCAGCCTGCTCGGGGACGAAGACACTCGATGGCCGCCGCACGCTCGATAAGGGCGCCCTCCATGGCCTCCAGCTCGGCCTGGGCTTCTAACCGGAACGCGGCCAGACGGTCCAGGTCCAGCCCTGGATACCATGCCTTGATGAACTCCAAGGCCCGGCGCGCTCCGGCCCGGGCCGAGGAGCCCTTCTAGGCCTCAAGACGGCCTGCAGCGACCTCCAGCCAGTCGGCAGTTCGGCTGGCGGTGAGCAGAGCCGGCGTGCCTGGCCACAGGGCGGCAACCGCCTGGGCGTCGGCACGTCGAAGCCGGCACATCAGCCGGTGAGCCGAACGAAGACGGGCTTCAATGCTCAGAAGCTGCTCATCGATGGTTCTAGGGGCATTAGCAGCGATCTCCTCACCGTTTGCCCTTCGCGCCTCGCGAGCAGCCTCGATGGCCAGAGAGACTGCCTGCGGGTGACCAGGGAAGAAGTCTGCCAAGACAAAAAAGAAGCAAGCCGAAAAATCAGAAGTCGGCCTGACACATAGTCGGAAGCCCGAAGAAATGAAAGAAACTTACCATCAACAATATCCTCGATCTCGTGGAAGCCGGAGGTCAGCATCGCCTCCCTGTCAGTCCAGGAGGAGCGCTCGCTCTCGAACTCGGCCAGGAGAGCGGCCTCCTTCTTCTCGGCCTCGTCCTGCACCTTCTTGAGTAGCTCCTTCTGCTCGGCCAGCTGCGCCGCCAATAGGTCGCGCTCCGCAGCAAGCTTGCCACACTACTCCTCCTTGGCACGCCGGGCGGTATTGGCCTCGCCCAGCTGCTCCTGAAGAACGGCGTTGGCTCCTGAAGAACGAAAGAAGAGACAAATAAGTCATCAGCAAAGAAGATCGCCGGAAAGATCCGGCCCGACTGCTCAGCAGTCTGCCCGAATCTCGGGGACTACAGCCCGCGGGTGCGCCAGCGCGCCCACGCGAAGAAGAAGAACTTACTCCGGCTTTCCAACAAGTCGGCAGCCCGTTTGCTCAACTCCTCAACATTGCGGTTGAAGGCAGTGGCGCGGAGGTTGTGATACTCCTGCAATAAGTAATTAAAGACAAAGTTAGTATTTGGAACTCGCCAGAGGGAGTTCCAAACCGCCTGCTCAGCAGCCGGCCCGGAACTCGGGGACTACACCCAGTGGGTGCGCTGGCACGCCCCCACAGAGAAAAACAAGAATCAAAAAGAAGAAGGAAACGTACTCGGACGGCCGTCCGCGCTGCCAGATGCGCCCTGGTGCAAGTTTGAAGGGCGTCGCCTTCAGCGCGCAGCTTCGCCTGAACGTCCAGAAGTGCTTGATTCAGCGACCCGGTGCCGCCTCCGCACAACCACCCGGTGGGCGCGGCGCTTGTGGCCTCAGCGTCTAAGGATGCCAAGCTGACGGCGCCGGTCTCCCGAGGTCGCCCTCTCAAGACGGCGATGGACCGGCGAGGCGACTTGGAGAAGCAGCCGCGCCTCGGCCTCGTCTATGACCGGCGGCTCCGACGGACCCATCGGCTGTTTGCCGTGCGGTCTCCTAGACGGTGGAGGGGGCGGCAGTGGCGGCACGAGAGTGTCCGACATGGAAGCCTCGCCGCTCTCCATCTCCAGGACGGGGTTTTCGGTGCTGGCCTCTCCGGTCTGCCTCGTTAACTCCGGAGGCGGCGGTGCAGACGACAGTGGGGGGACGAGCATCGCCGATCGGCGACGCGCGGCCTCCTCGGCACGCCATCTCGCCGCAAGGGCGGCTTCGGCATCCTCCAGCTTCTTCTGGGCGGAGGCAGCCGCCATGTCGGCCTCCGCCTTCTCCAGACGTTCGGCCTCCTCCTCCTTGCGCTTCTCCCGCGCATTTCGCTCCGTCGCCTCCCGGAGGTCGGCGGCGGGGTCGGCCCGCCGAGTATTGGCGGACGTCTCTGCTGACCCCATGACGGAGGGGACGGCGACTCTCTCAAGGGAAAGAGGGGCCCTGAAGAAGAATGGAGGGAGTATAAAAGAAGACTCGGACAAGATTCAACGAAGGAAAATAAAAAAGCGTAAAGACTTACGCAGAGACTAGCGGCGGCCTTCTCACTTCCCTTCGGAAGCGGTTGGCCTTCGCGGCCGCCTCCTCCCATTTTGGTCGCGGCGGCTGCCCCCTTGAACTACTTCAATCTGCCGCCGGGCGCACTCGGCCCGGCGTGATGCCTCTTCGCGTCCCCTTGGCCAGCCAGGCCGGCGGAGGAGCCGGCGCCCGACGAGCCGACCCTCGGCTTGTGGCGCGGGGCGACTTCCCCTTCGGCGTCGTCGTCAGGCCAGTCGACGAAGGTGGCCGAGGGCCTGAAGTCGCCTTCTGCTCCTTCTCCCGCGCCTTCGGTGTCGGCTTCCATCGTCGCCACCCCCAAGTTGGGGTCGTCGACGTCGCTGTCCGCACGATCGGAAACATACTCGCGGGGCTGTCTCGTGGCGCCGGCTGCAGGCTGCATAAGGGGATTCTAGCTCAAAAGAAACCGACAAGAGTCAGAAGCCGGAGTCGGCCGCAAAGAAGACAAAACAATAGGGGGACGCGACTTACCACTGGTGGGGGGTTGTCGCGTGAGTACGGGTCCTTGCCGAATTGCCAGTCCTCCCCGAACTTGCAGTTCGCGATATGATTCACCATGTTTGCCACCTCCGCGCGGGGCATCTCCTTGGTGCTCATCCGACTCGGGTCTCGAAGGCCGCTCATCTGACAGATCAGGTGAGGCCGACCTTGGAGCGGGAGAACTCGGCGCACCACGAAGGCGGCCAGCAAGTCAGCCCCGATGAGACCCTCCGACTGCGTCAAGACTCGGAGTCGCGCTACGGCGGCGGCTCCGTCGGGAGTCAGCGTCTTGACTCGGTGAGACCGGCTGGGGAGCCTCCCAGTTAGGGGGCGGCTTTGTAAGGTGGCAGGTTGACCCAGTCGCCGTCGGAGGCGAGGTTCTTCATGTAGAAGTATGAGCGCTGCCACATCTTCACCGACTTGATCAGCGTGATGGGAGGAAAGGGGTTGTCGGCCGTCGAGCGCCGCACCGCGATGTAGGCGCCGCACTGAGCCGGCACGCCGGCGACGTGCGTGCCGAGCTTAGAAGAGAAGAATTCTCCCCACAGCTCGATGGTAGGGAGAACGCCGAGGAAACCTTCGCATAGAGTGGCGAAGGCGGAGAGCAACACCACCGTATTCGGAGTGAGGTGGTGCGGTTGAAGGCTGTGGAACTCCAAGAACGAGCGGAAGAAACCGCTCGCCGGCAGCCCCAGGCCGTGCATGAGGTGCGAGCGGAAGATGACCCGCTCGCCCTCCTCCGGCGCCGGCCGGATCTCCCCCTCCTGTGCGGTGCGGGCGCGCATGAGGTCCGCGCTGGGGAGCCGGCGTGTCCGGCGAAGGAACTCGATGTGTTCCTCTTCTACCTCCGAGCCGTCCCATACGCCGAAGCGCACGGCGGGGGCCGCGGCGGAGGAAGTGCTCTTGCTCAACGGTGGATGCAGGAGAGAGAGAAGGCAAGATGAGGCGGGGAAGCGGGGAAGAAGGGCGCGCGTGCTGTGCCGCTCCGCTCCCTCCCGCCTACTTATAGCCCTATGGGCTGAGAAGCCGAGGGGACGGGCGTGGGATTAACTGCGCACGATACCCCACGCTGCCCCACGATTTACCCCACGAAGTTACTGCGCGCAGTAACGACGTCGGAAAACCAACCGTCCACGGCCGTAACGGATCCGTTCGTATGCCGAGGCACGGTAGTGGCGGGCCCCACCCGACAGCCCGTCCCGTCGCGCGCGTGGGCAGGCAGACTGCCCTCTCCATGTGGCGCCACACGATAGGACCGCCCTGATGGCTGCGGGGAAGCGTATCAGGCACGCCGCCTGGTTTCCCACCACGACTTTCGAGCTGCGGCTCTTCGCTAAACATCCGACTCTCGACAGTCGGCCCAAGGGAAGACGGCAGCCGAGTTCCAGAGTCCGCTCCTAGAAGGTTGAAACTATTGAAGCCCCACAATGCAGCGTCCGCAGGGCTTCACCAACTTCGGGGACTACTGTCGGAGTATTGGGCCACGGGTAGGCTAACCCGAGTCCCAGGACCTTTCAAGACATCGGGGTAGGCCGTGCCCCTCAAGCCGAGTCCCAGGAGCGACTCCAAGACAAGCCGAGTCCCAGACGGCGATTCCGAGATAAGCCGACTCCGAGCTGGCGACATCCAGAGAGGCCGACTATGGAGAGTCGGCCCATGACTCCTCCCTCATCTTGAAGTACGATGTGGGGTGCGGTCACGGCGTGGCCGTTCCCCCAGCTTACGAAGGGTCGACATGGCTACAGTGAGCCGTATCACTGGAAGATCTCCGGCGAGGCGCGGCACTGTTGCCATGCCTGCCCTGACCTCAGCCACAGTGCGCAACACACTGTGCCCACGACACCGGCATGTACGACCCGAAGGCGGCGGGGCCGCCTGTCAGTGGGTGGGCCGAAGGCGGCCCGAGCACCCCGAAGACGGACCTGTGGGAGTCCGCCTCCTTGGAGTCGGCCGACTCCTCCCCAGGGCCCCACGAGCCATTAACCAGATAGGATGGGGAATGGCGATAGTGATCGCCCGATAGATGGCGGCACTGTTGTCACGACCCAATGACCAAGCCTGCGTCATCAGGAGTCCTGCTACAGTATCAAGCCTGTCCGCGGGACCCGCCAGTCGGCGGGCCCCAGAAGCCAGCGGGGAGAACGGCGGCCTGAGAGACAGACGGCTGGGACCCGCGCCCAACCAGATTACTATTGTACCCCCGGGGGGTAGGCCTATATAAACCCCCCAGGGCACCCATGCAAAGGGTTCGGACCTAGATAGAGATAGACCAGATAGCACAGGGAGGAGAGAGCTAGCCTTGCCCTCTCCTGCCTCCCGAAACAGCTCCAGGAGCACCATTGTAGACACTCTGCCTTAGTGATCACGCGGAGACCCCGCAGAGCAGCAGTAGGGGTGTTATCTCCTAGGAGAGCCCTGAAGCTGGGTACGTTCCGCCGGCGTGCATGTCTTCGCCTCATCCCGCTTCCAGGCACCGGCGACGTTCTACTCGCTCCCACCATGATAAGCCATCCTTTGGCATATGTCGTATCAAACCCCCGACATAGAGGGAGTCACGTTTCGTGGTTCTTTGTGTTCCAAATGATTCCGGTCGCCAGTTCAGTTGGAGAGGCATGGACATGAACTCAAGAAGGGAAGCATGTTAACGCATTGGTCAGAGTCTCGTTACCACGGGTGTATGCTTTTGGTATTTCCAAATGATTCCGCTCACTCGTTCTCTTGGAGAGGAATGGACGTGAATCCGGCGGAGGCAAGTCTTCTTATTAGCCAGAGTCACTTTTGTCCAAGCATGTGTTACGTGTATTTTCTCTGGCGAGTCACTGTGAGGTGCATGGAAGTGTAGCCGAGTTGGCACTGTGTTACTAATGCAACAGGCACATCCCCGACGCTGTGTATGTAAATGTTTTCCTTGTCAACTCGTTCCTTTGTTGTGGAGTGTCACGGTGCTGCGTTCCAGGGAGGCACTGTTTCTTATTAGAGGGAGTCATGTTTCGTGGTTCTTTGTGTTCCAAATGATTCTAGTCGCCAGTTCAGTCGAAGAGGCATGGGCATGAACTCAAGAAGGGAAGCATGTTAACGCATTGGTCAGAGTCTCGTTACCACGGGTGTATGCTTTTGGTATTTCCAAATGATTCGGCTCACTCGTTATCTTGGAGAGGAATGGACATGAATCCAGCAGAGGCAAGTCTTCTTATTAGCCAGAGTCACGTTTTTCCACGCGGGTGTTACCTGCATTTTCTCTGGCGAGTCACTGTGAGGTGCGTGGAAGTGTAGCCGAGTTGGCACTGTGTTACTAATGCAACAGGCACATCCCTGACGCCGTGTATGTAAATGTTTTCCTTGTCAACTCATTCCTTTGTTGTGGAGCGTCACGGTGCTGCGTTCCAGGGAGGCACTATTTGTTATTAGAGGGAGTCACGTTTCGTGGTTCTTTGTGTTCCATATGATTCCGGTCGCCAGTTTAGTCGGAGAGGCATGGACATGAACTCAAGAAGGGAAGCATGTTAACGCATTGGTCAGAGTCTCATTACCACATGTGTATGCTTTTGGTATTTCCAAATGATTCCACTCACTCATTCTCTTGGAGAGGAATGGACGTGAATCCGTCCGAGGCAAGTCTTCTTATTAGCGAGAGTCACGTTTGTCCACGCGTGTGTTACATGCATTTTGTCTGGCGAGTCACTGTGAGGTGCGTGGAAGTGTAACCGAGTTGGCACTGTGTTACTAATGCAACAGGCACATCCCAGACGCTGTGTATGTAAATGTTTTCCTTGCCAACTCGTTCCTTTGTTGTGGAGCGTCACGGTGCTGCGTTCCAGGGAGGCACTGTTTGTTATTAGAGGGAGTCATGTTCGTGCCTGCGTGTGTTACAGACATTTTCACTAAGGTGTCACCTGGAGACGCGTGCAAGTTAATTCCTGTATTTGTGTTCGAAATGATTCCCTTGAGACTGTTATTTGCAAATGGTATACTATAGAGTCACGCTCGTCTCTGTTTGTGTTCAGAATAATTCCGTCGACTAGATCATATGGAGAGGCACACGCGTTAATTTAACAAAGGCACAATTTGGTTCGAAGTCATGATGAACACCCATTGTTTATGAAGGAAATATGCCCTAGAGGCAATAATAAAGTTATTATTTATTTCCTTATATCATGATAAATGTTTATTATTCATGCTAGAATTGTATTAACCGGAAACATGATACATGTGTGAATACATAGACAAACATATAGTCACTAGTATGCCTCTACTTGACTAGCTCATTAATCAAAGATGGTTATGTTTCCTAACCATAGACATGTGTTGTCATTTTATTAACGGGATCACATCATTAGGAGAATGATGTGATTGATATGACCCATTCCGTTAGCCTAGCACTTGATCGTTTAGTATATTGCTATTGCTTTCTTCATGACTTATACATGTTCCTGTAACTATGAGATTATGCAACTCCCGTTTGCCGGAGGAACACTTTGGGTACTACCAAACGTCACAACGTAATTGGGTGATTATAAAGGAGTACTACAGGTGTCTCCAAAGGTACATGTTGGGTTGGCATATTTTGAGATTAGGTTTTGTCACTCCGATTGTCGGAGAGGTATCTCTGGGCCCTCTCGGTAATGCACATCACTATAAGCCTTGCAAGCAATGTAGCTAATGAGTTAGTTACGGAATGATGCATTACGGAACGAGTAAAGAGACTTGCCGGTAACGAGATTGAACTAGGTATTGAGATACCGAAGATCGAATCTCGGGCAAGTAACATACCAATGACAAAGGGAACAACGTATGTTGTTATGCGGCTTGACCGATAAAGATCTTCGTAGAATATGTGGGAGCCAATATGAGCATCCAGGTTCCGCTATTGGTTATTGATAGGAAATGTGTTTTGGTCAAGTCTACATTGTTCTCGAACCCGTAGGGTCCGCACGCTTAAGGTTTCGATGACAGTTATATTATGAGTTTATGAGTTTTGATGTACCGAAGGAGTTCGGAGTCCCGGATGAGATCGGGGACATGACGAGGAGTCTCGAAATGGTCGAGATGTAAAGATCGATATATTGGACGACTATATTCGGAGTTCGGAAAGGTTCCGAGTGATTCGGGTATTTTTCGGAGTACCGGAGAGATACGGAATTGGACGGGGAGTATATGGGCCTTATTGGGCCATACGGGAATAGAGGAGAGAGGCCGAAAGGAAGGAGGTGCACAGCCCCCCTCTGGTCCGAATTGGAAAAGGGGTGCAGCCCCTCTTTCCTTCCTCCTCTCCCCCTCTTTTCCCCTTCTCCTACTCCAACAAGGAAGGAGGGAGTCCTACTCCCGGTGGGAGTAGGACTCCCCTTGGCGCGCCCCCTCCTATGCTGGCCGCCCCCTTTCCCCTTGCTCCTTTATATACGGGGGCAGGGGGCCACCTCTAGACACAACAACAATTGATCCCTTGGATCTCTTAGCCGTGTGCGGTGCCCCCCCACCATAATCCACCTTGATAATATCGTAGCGGTGCTTAGGTGAAGCCCTGCGTTGGTAGTACATCAAGATCGTCACCACGCTGTCCTGCTGACTGAACTCTCCCTCGACACTCGGCTGGATCGGAGTTAGAGGGACGTCATCGAGCTGAACGTGTGCTAGAACTCGGAGGTGCCGTAGTTTCGGTGCTTGATCGGTCGGGCCGTGAAGACGTACGACTACATCAACCGCATTGTTCTAACGCTTCCGCTTTCAGTCTACGAGGGTACGTGGACAACACTCTCCCCTCTCGTTGCTATGCATCACCATGATCTTGCGTGTGCGTAGGAATTTTTTTGAAATTACTACGTTCCCCAACAGTGTCATCCGAGCCTAGGTTTTATGCGTTGATGTTATATGCACGAGTAGAACACAAGTGAGTTGTGGGCGATACAAGTCATACTGCTTACCAGCATGTCATACTTTGGTTCAGCGGTATTGTTGGATGAAGCGGCCCGGACCGACATTACGCGTACGCTTAAGCGAGACTGGTTTTACCGCCGTGCTTTGCACACAGGTGACTAGCGGGTGTCTGTTTTTCCAACTTTATTTGAACCGAGTATGGCTACGCCCGGTCCTTGCGAAGGTTAAAACAACACTAACTTGACGAACTATCATTGTGGTTTTGATGCGTAGGTAAGAACGGTTCTTGCAAAGCCCGTGGCAGCCACGTAAAATTTGCAACAACAAAGTAGAGGACGTCTAACTTGTTTTTGCAGGGCATGTTGTGATGTGATATGGTCAAGACGTGATGAGATATAAGTTGTTGTATGAGATGATCATGTTTTGTTGAAGTTATAGGCAACTGGCAGAAGCCCTATGGTTGTCTCTTTGTTGCATAAGATGCAAGTGCCAAATAATTGCTTTACTTTATCGCTATGCGATAGCAATAGTTGCAAGAGCAATAGTTGGCGAGACGACCATGTGACGACACATTGATATAGATCAAGATGATTAAGATCATGGTGTCGTGACGGTGATGATAGAGATCATGATAGTACTTTGGAGATGGAGATCAAAGGCGCAAGATGATCATGGCCATATCATGTCACATATTTTGATTACATGTGATGTTTATCTTTTATACATCTTATTCTTGCTTTGTTTGATGGTAGCATTTTAAGATGATCTCTCACTAATTATCAAGAAGTGTTCTCCCTGAGTATGCACCATTGCGAAAGTTCTTCGTGCTGAGACACCACGTGATGATCGGGTGTGATAGGCTCTACGTTCAAATACAACAGGTGCAAAACAGTTGCACACACGGAATACTCGTGTTAAACTTGACGAGCCTAGCATATACAGATATGGCCTCGGAACACGGAGACCGAAAGGTCGAGCGTGAATCATATAGTAGATATGATCAACATATTGATGTTCACTGTTGAAACTACTCCATCTCACGTGACGATCGGACATGGTGTAGTTGATATGGATCACGTAATCACTTAGAGGATTATAGGGATGCCTATCTAAGTGGGAGTTCTTAAGTAATATGATTAATTGAACTTAAATTTATCATGAACATAGTCCTGGTAGTATTTTGCAAATTATGTTGTAGATCAATAGCTTGCGTTGTTGCTTTCATATGTTTATTTTGATATGTTCCTAGAGAAAATTGTGTTGAAAGATGTTAGTAGCAATGATGCGGATTGGATCCGTGATCTAAGGTTTATCCTCATTGCTGCACAGAAGAATTATGTCCTTAATGCACCGCTAGGTGGCAGACCTATTGCAGGAGCAGATGCAGACGTTATGAACGTTTGGCTAGCTCAATATGATGACTACTTAATAGTTTAGTGCACCATGCTTAACGGCTTAGAATCGGGACTTCAAAGACGTTTTGAACGTCATGGACCATATGAGATGTTCCAGGAGTTGAAGTTAATATTTCAAGCAAATACCCGAGTAAAAGATGGAGGAGAATCGCTCAACCAGTGAGCATGTGCTCAGATTGTCTGGGTATTACAATCGCTTGAATCAAGTGGGAGTTAATCTTCTAGATAAGATAGTGATTAACAGAATTCTCTAGTCACCATCACTAAGTTACTAGAATTTCGTGATGAACTATAGTATGCAAGGGATGACGAAAACGATTCCCGAGCTCTTCGTGATGTTGAAATCGACGCAGGTAGAAATCAAGAAAGAGCATCAAGTGTTGATGATTGACAAGACCACTAGTTTCAAGAAAAGGGCAAAGGGAAAGAAAGGGAACTTCAAGTAGAATGACAAGCAAGTTGTCAGTCCCACGAAGAAGCCCAAAGCTGGACCAAAGCCTGAAACTGAGTGATTATACTGCAAAGGAAATGGTCACTAGAAGCGGAAATGCCCTGAATATTTGGTGGATAAGAAGGATGGAAAAGTGAACAAGGGTATATTTGATATACATGTTATTGATGTGTACTTTACTAGTGTTTATAGTAGCCCCTGAGTATTTGATACTTGTTCGGTTGCTAAATATTAGTAACTCGAAACAGGAGTTACAGAATAAATAGAGACTAGTTGAAGGGGAAGTGACGATGAGTGTTGGAAGTGGTTCCAAGATTGATATGATCATCATCGCACACTCCCTATACTTTTGGGATTAGTGTTAAACCTAAATAAATGTTATTTGGCGTTTGCGTTGAGCATGAATATGATTTGATCATGTTTATTGCGATACGGTTATTCATTTAAAGTCAAAGAATAATTGTTGTTTTGTTTAAATGAATAAAACCTTCGATGGTCATACACCCAATGAAAATAGTTTGTTGGATCTCGATCGTAGTGATACACATATTCATAATATTGATGCCAAAAAGATGCAAAGTTTATAATGATAGTGCAACTTATTTGTGGCACTGCCGTTTGGGTCATATCGGTGTAAAGCGCATGAAGAAACTCCATATAGATGGATTTTTGGAATCACTTGGTTATGAATCATTTGATGCTTGCGAACCGTGCCTTTTTGGGCAAGATGACTAAAACTCCGTTCTCCGGAACAATGGAACGAGCTAGTAACTTATTGGAAATAATACATACCAATGTATGCGGTCCAATGAGTGTTAATGCTCGTGGAAGGTATCGTTATTTTCTGACCTTCACAAGATGATTTGAGCAGATATGAGTAAATCTACTTAATGAAGCACAAGTCTGAAACATTTGAAAGGTTCAAAATAATTTCAGAGTGAAGTGGAGAATCATCGTAACAAGAAAATAAAGTTTCTGCAATTTGATCACGGAGACAAATATTTGAGTTACGAGTTTGGTCTTCAATTAAAACAATGTGGAATAGTTTCACAAACTCATGCCACCTGGAACACCACAGCGTAACGGTGTGTCCTAACGTCGTAACCACACTTTATTGGATATGGTGCGATCTATGATGTATCTTACCGATTTACCACTATCGTTTTGGGGTTATGCATTAGAGACAGTTGCATTCACTTTAAATAGGACACCATCGAAATCCGTTGAGACGACGCCTTATGAACTGTGGTTTGGCAAGAAACCAAAGTTGTCGTTTCTTAAAGTTTGGGGTAGCGATGCTTATGTGAAAAAGTTTTCACCTGATAAGCTCGAACCCAAATCGGAGAAGTGCGTCTTCATAGAATACCCAAAGGTAACTATTGGGTACACCTTCTATCACAGATCCGAAAGCAAGATTCGTTGCTAAGATGGATCCTTTCTAGAGAAGGAGTTTCTCTCGAAAGAAATGAGTGGGAGGAAAGTAGAAATTGATGAGGTAATTGTACCTTCTCCCTTATTGGAAAGTAGTTCATCACAGAAATCAGTTCCAGTGATTCCTACACCAATTAGTGAGGAAGTTAATGATGATGATCATGAAACTTCAGATCAAGTTGCTACCAAACCTCGTAGGTCTTCCAGAGTAAGATCCGCATCAGAGTGGTGCGGTAATCATGTTCTAGAAGTCATGTTACTAGACCATGATGAACCTACGAATTATGAGGAAGCGATGATGAGCCCAGATTCCACGAAATGGCTTGAGGCCATGAAATCTGAGATGGGATCCATGTATGAGAACAAAGTGTGGACTTTGGTGGAGTTGCCTGATGATCGGCAAGCCATAGAAAATAAATGGATCTTCAAGAGGAAGACGGACACTGATAGTAGTGTTACTATCTACAAAGCTCGACTTGTTGTGAAAGGTTTTTCGACAAGTTCAAAGTGTTGACTACAATGTGATTTTCTCAACTGTAGCGATGCTTAAGTCTGTCCGAATCATGTTAGCAATTGCCACATTTTATGAAATCTGGCAAATGGATGTCAAAACTGCATTCCTTAATGGTTTTCTTAAAGAAGAGTTGTATATGATGCAACCAGAAGGTTTTGTCAATCCTAACGGTGCTAACAAAATGTGCAAGCTCCAGTGATCCATCTATGGACTGGTGCAAGCATCTCAAAGTTGGAATATACGCTTTGATAAGTTGATCAAAGCATATAGTTCTATATAGACTTACGGTGAAGCCTGTATTTACAATGAAGTGAGTGGGAGCACTACCGCCTTTTTGTTAAATATATGTGAGTAACATATTGTTGATCAGAAATGATGTAGAATTTTTCTGGAAAGCATAAAGGAGTATTTGAAAGGAGTTCTTTAAAAGAAAGACCTCAGTAAAGCAACTTACGTATTGAGCATCAAGATCTATTGAGATAGATCAAGACGCTTGATAAGTTTTTCAATAAGTACATACCTTGTCAAGATTTTGAAATAGTTCAAAATGAAACAGCCAAAGAAAGAGTTCTTGCCTGTGTTGCAAAGGTGTGAAATTGAGTAAAGACTCAAATCCCGACCACGGCAGGAAATAGAAAAGAGAATGAAAGTCATTCCCTATGCCTCAGTCATAGGTTCTATAAAGTATGCTATGTACCAGACCTATTGTATACCTTGCTCTGAATTTGGCAAGGGAGTACAATAGTGATCTAGAAGTAGATCACTGGACATTGGTCAAAATTATCCTTAGAGAAATAAGGAGATGTTTCTCGATTATGGAGGTGATAAAAGAGCCCGTCGTAAAAAGTTACAACGATGCAAACTTTTACACCAATCCAGATGACTCTAAGTCTCAATCTGGATACATATTGAAAGTGGGAGCAATCAGCTAGAGTAGCTCCGTGCAGAGCATTGTGGACATAGAATATTTGCAAAATACATATGGCTCTGAATATGACAGACCCGTTGACTAAACTTCTCTCACAAGCAAAACATGATCATACCTTAGTACTCTTTGGGTGTTAATCACATAACGATGTGAACTAGATTATTGACTCTAGTAAACTCTTCGGGTGTTGATCACATGACGATGTGAACTATGGGTATTAACACATACAGATGTGAATATTGGTGTTAAATCACATGGCGAGGTGAATTAGGTTATTGACTCTAGTGCAAGTGGGAGACTGAAGGAAATATGCCCTAGAGGCAATAATAAAGTTATTATTTATTTCCTTATATCATGATAAATGTTTATTATTCATGTTAGAATTGTATTAATCGGAAACATGATACATGTGTGAATACATAGACAAACATATAGTCACTAGTATGCCTCTACTTGACTAGCTCATTAATCAAAGATGGTTATGTTTCCTGACCATAGACATGTGTTGTCATTTGATTAACGGGATCACATCATTAGGAGAATGATGTGATTGATATGACCCATTCCGTTAGCCTAGCACTTGATCGTTTAGTATATTGCTATTGCTTTCTCCATGACTTATACATGTTCCTGTAACTATCAGATTATGCAACTCCCGTTTGCCGGGGGAACACTTTGGGTACTACCAAACGTCACAACGTAACTGGGTGATTATAAAGGAGTACTACAGGTGTCTCCAAAGGTACATGCTGGGTTGGCGTATTTCGAAATTAGGTTTTGTCACTCCGATTGTCGGAGAGGTATCTCTGGGCCCTCTCGGTAATGCACATCACTATAAGCCTTGCAAGCAATGTAGCTAATGAGTTAGTTACGGAATGATGCATTACGGAACGAGTAAAGAGACTTGCCGGTAACGAGATTGAACTAGGTATTGAGATACCGATGATCGAATCTCGGGCAAGTAACATACTGATGACAAAGGGAACAACGTATGTTCTTATGCGGTTTGACCGATAAAGATCTTTGTAGAATATGTGGGAGCCAATATGAGCATCCAGGTTCCGCTATTGGTTATTGATCGTAAACGTGTTTCGGTCATGTCTACATTGTTCTCGAACCCGTAGGGTCCGCACGCTTAAGGTTTCGATGACACTTATATTATGAGTTTATGAGTTTTGACGTACCGAAGGAGTTCAGAGTCCCGGATGAGATCGGGGACATGACGAGGAGTCTCGAAATGGTCGAGACGTAAAGATCGATATATTGGACGACTATATTCGGACTTCGGAAAGGTTCCGAGTGATTCGGGTATTTTTCGGAGTACCGGAGAGTTACGGGAATTCGCCGGGGAGTATATGGGCCTTATTGGGCCATACGGGAATAGAGGAGAGAGGCCGAAAGGAAGGAGGTGCGCAGCCCCCCTCTGGTCCGAATTGGACAAGGGGTGCAGCCCCTCTTTCCTTCCTCCTCTCCCCCTCTTTCCCCCTTCTCCTACTCCAACAAGGAAGGAGGGAGTCCTACTCCCGGTGGGAGTAGGACTCCCCTTGGCGCGCCCCCTCCTAGGCCGACCGCCCCCTCTCCCCTTGCTCCTTTATATACAGGGGCAGGGGGGCACCTCTAGACACAACAACAATTGATCCCTTGGATCTCTTAGCCGTGTGCGGTGCCCCCTCCACCATAATCCACCTCGATAATATTGTAGCGGTGCTTAGGCGAAGCCCTACGTCGGTAGTACATCAAGATCGTCACCACGCCGTCGTGCTGACGGAACTCTCCCTCGACACTCGGCTGGATCGGAGTTCGAGGGACGTCATCGAGATGAACGTGTGCTAGAACTCGGAGGTGCCGTAGTTTCGGTGCTTGATCGATCGGGCCGTGAAGACGTACGACTACATCAACCGCATTGTTCTAACGTTTCCACTTTCGGTCTACGAGGGTACGTGGACAACACTCTCCCCTCTCGTTGCTATGCATCACCATGATCTTGCGTGTGCGTAGGAATTTTTTTGAAATTACTACATTTCCCAACAATTTACTCTGTGATGCACGGAATGGCCTATTCGAGAGACGCTGGTGTGGTATATTCTTCGCACGGTCATGGGTCCCAGGAAGGCACGGCATGGTATCCTACATTTGTGTTGGAAATGATTCCGTTGACTAGTTCAAAAGAAGAGGCACATACATGAATGCCATGAGGGCATGGTTGGGTCTGTCGGAGCGTCACGTTTCGTACGTTTATTATGGAAACAAAGCGGAATGGGTTTAGATGTTAACGCTAAAAGTTTATTTTGCGAGTGGCTGGTTCAATAGTCAAGGTATTTAAAAGCGCAAGCTCCTTATTTTTAAAAGCCACGACTTTGTGCTGAGTTGCGTGGCGCTTCTTTTATTAGAAGCACGGGCGTGAAGTGAATACAACCACGGTTCTGTACCAGGTAGCGACATGACTTGTACACTGGCGATGGCGTGGATGTTAATGTCCGTGTTAAGGGTCACAGGCACGGGCGTGAAGCGCTAAAAGACATTCTACCGTATAATATAGAGAGTCACGCTCCCGTGTGTTTGTGTTCCGAATAATTCTGTCGACTCGATCAGATGCAGAGGCACGGGCGTTCAGCTCACAAATGCATCGTCAGGGTTCGTTCCTTGCTTGTTAGGCGCACATACACGTGGATGTAGAAGGCACATTTTTCAAGCAAAGAACGCACATCACGATGCCACATTTTTCAAGCAAAACACAGACCTGAAGTCCGCATAACCACGGTTCTGTACTAAGTATTTTCATGAACGAGTCACCTGGAGTAAGATTTTGATATAAATATCATTTCAAAACAAAAAATGTTAGTGGATAATGGTATGAATTCGATAGTAAGTTCTCTGGAATATAGACAAACATACATAGTAAGTTAACTGTGTTTGAGATGTTTTCTGTTGAATATATACGGACCATTGGAAAGAAGTTGAGTGGTTGTGGTGTGGACGAACGCACGGGGAGACGAAAGGATAGTATTGGTGTTTCCCAGGCGTGCAGAGTTCGAGGTATTTAAGAGAGTTTGGGAGAATTCGAGGCGGCGGTTACTCCGTTTGACCATCTGACTGGTGTGCGTATGTTATAAAAAGCTACCTACTCATCAAATACCCTACATCCACAATTCTCCAGAGACAAGCACCTCTTTCTTGCTGGTAGCTGCTTGCTTGCGCCATGGCCGGTAAGAGGGGTTCTGGGTGTTCAAGCAACCAGGAAGCGAGGACAAAAGCCGCGGAAAGAAGGGAGAGGTGTCGCCGCTATGCTGTAGCGGCGACAGGAATATCCTGCCCCGTTGCCCAGGTGTCGAACGATCTATCGTGTGTATGCGATTCCTCCCACACGCACATTTGCCATGGAGACGATCTCGGCAAGATGGCAGTACGAAATTCCTTAGCCAGCGACGACTTGCTCGATGAGCTAATTAAGCAGCAGCAGTTCATCGCTCGCCTGGAGACGTTGCTGCAGCAGAGCAATGCCTCTCTGGAGAAGTCCACTGGTCTCATAGTTCGATCTGTGTGTGAGAATGAGAAGCTTCTCAACGAGCTCGGCCAGAAGGATCGGGAGGTCGCCCGCTTGAAGAATCTGTATGAGGAGAGCCATGCGTTGGTGCAGAAGCTGTCGGGCAAAGTGGGGCAGCTTATGGATGAGAAGGCTGAGGTCCTCGTCAAGTACAAGAGCCTGGTGGAGGATTCCTTTGCTGTTGTGGAGGAAAGTTATGAGGCGATGAAGAAGGAGATTGAAGATGTGCTCGCCCAGCAGTCGATCAAGAACGTTGCTAGAGTGTAGGCAGAGCGTTTGTAGCGTGTTTTTCCGTTGCGTTGGGGCATGTGGCCTTTTGTACAGCCATGAATTTGTAATTCATTTATGCGTTCCATTGTCATCGTGTTGTTTCGTTTGTTTGTACATGTAGATGAGTAGGCTAGGGTCATCGATGTGGCGTGTTAGTAGTTGGAGCACGGCTGTGCTTCCACCAAAGGCACTTCGTTCGCCCGCGGGGAGCACGTTTTTGTGGACCATGCGTAGTTTTGGTTCAAATGATTCCGCTTACTCGTTCACTTGGATACACACGGGCGTGGAGTCTATTGAGGCACATTTTTCCATTAGGCTGATTCACATTAGGCAGGCAGTCACGTCGATGTAGAAGTCACGTTTTTCAAGAAAAGAACGCACGTCATGGTGCCAAAACATGAAGGTGAAAGCGTGGCCAATTCGAGAGACACGAATATGAAAAGCACGGACCTGAAGTCCATGTAGTCTCGGTTCTGTAGTAAGTAGGGTCATGATTTGTACTCTTAAACTCGTGGACTTTCGTGGCTCTCTGTGTTGCAATATTTTGGGTCAGAGGCACGGGCGTGAATCCTAGAAAGGCATTGTGTGGAATTACAAAGAATCACAGTTCTGTGTTAAGTGGCGCCATGACTTGCATACTCATGACGGAGTGTATGTTTCGGGCGCCATGCACGGTTGTGAAACTCACAAAGGCATGGTCCGGTTTTATATAGAGTCACACTTGCCTGGTTTCTGTTCTGAATGCTTCCGCCGACTCAAATAGAAGGAGAGGCACTGCCGGTGAGCCCGCAAAGGCATAGCTTTGCATTACGTATAGTTACGTTCATTTCTTTAATTGGGGTAACCCAGCGGAGTGGGTTGAGATGCGAACACTCACTGTTGACTCTATGACGCACCGAATGGCCTATGTGAGAAACGCTGTTTTTAAAAGGTTATTTTCTACCCTAAAAAAATTTTATTCCCTTGTTTTTAAAAGCACAGCCACGCTTCTTTCTTGATGTTACATATATTACTCGATACAGGCATGGACTCGATCAGATGGAGAGGCACGGGCATGGTGTGGTATTATATAGAGTCACGCTCGTCTGTGTTTGTGTTCCGAATAATTCCGTCGACTCGATCAAATGGAGAGGCACGGGCATCAATCCCACAAAGGCATAGTTTGGCATTACCCACAGTCACATTCGTTTCTTTGATTGCGAAAACCCAGCAGAAATGGGTCAGATATGAACACTCACTATTTACCCAGTGAGGCACTGAATTGCTTGTTCGAGAGACGCTGCCATGGTGCAGAGTCACATTCGTTCATTTATTGCGGAAACCCAACGGATCGACTGGCATCTCCTCGTATTCGGGTGTGAACGCCACGTGGCGCCGCTCCGGAAACCTAATGGTCCGACGGGCGTCTCCTCCGGTGGCGCCATCTGGCTCGTCGTCCGAGGTGATCCTCTGGCTATTTAAGGTGGACAGACGGAGTCTCAAAACCCTAGCCACATCCTACTCCTCCATTTGTCCGCCGCCAGGTCTTCCATTTCTCTTGCTCCTCTCTATCCTTTGACCGTCTCTGCCATGGCTGGGCAGAAGAAGACTTCTCCAGACCACCATGCCCTATCATGGGAGGATATCCCGGCCGGCGAGGGTTCCTCGTCTGGAAGTTCACCCTGTTTCTGGTTTTCCTTCATTTTTTTCTTTGTTTCTCCTACTTGATTTAGTTTGTGAAACATGAATTATTGTGGTTAGCTGATTCCTAATTTGATACCGGTGTGTCTTGCCGATACTGATTTATAGTGAGTTGGAGCTACTCTCATTAACCTGGTCAATGGGATGAATGCCTTAGTTTCAATTGCAAAGGTTGACAGAACGTACAAGGAATTGCTGGAGGTCACCTATGAATGGCAGCAGTTCTACCATGAAAGAAGAGAAGACTTGGAGAAGGCCAATGCCACGATCGTAGAAATTACGGCTGTGAGGATTAATCTCCTTGAAGAGCACACTCGGTCATTGGAGGAATTGACGTCAGCTGTGAAGCGACTTGAAGAGAATACGAAGGTGCTGAAGGAGGAGATTGATGAACTGCGCCGGGAGAATACCAACAAGAAGGTCGGTGGGGACTAGATATACAACAGCGTCCCTGTCTGTTGTGTGCCTCTGGCGTTGTTAAGCAGTGGAGTGGAGTTTCTTACCTTGTCTTGTGAAATTTCGCTGTCAGCTACTTTGTTAACAAAACGTATTTTTGTTTCGAGTATCATTGTAATTAGGCGCCATTACTTATCATGCAGGGGAGGTGAAGTCTCTGCAACCACTTTTGTGAACATAGTATTGTAATGACTTGCGTACTGATGTAGGCGTGTATGTTCGTGGCTTTTGTGTGTTGCAGTGTTTCGGGTCACTGTCGGATTTCGGGTTCCGGCAGACCCTTGAGGTTCGAACACTAGGGTGCGCGTGGAGGTTTTGCCTTCTACCTACGTGTTCCTCGCCGAATCGCTAGGATCTAAACTACGAGAAGAACAACACAAGAGACACAAGGTTTATACTAGTTCAGGCCACCATTGTGGTGTAATACCCTACTCCAGTGTGTGGTGGGGTGGATTGCCTCTTGGGCTGATGATGAACAGTACAAGGAAGAACAGCCTCGCGAGGGTCTGTTCTTGTGGTGGTGTTGCCCCTTTTGAAGGGTTGATTCTAGATGCCTATCTTATCTTCAGCTTCCTGTCCAGCTCTCTCTCTCTTGCCGGATCGATCCCTCTCCTACCCTGTCGGTGGCTAGTCCTATTTATAGGCGAAGGCCCTGGGCCTCATCCCAAATATTAAGCGGGAAGGGCTCCAACAATTGGCCAATTTGAAGGGGAACATCTAGTACACTTATCCTCACTAAAGTTGGTCCTCGCCTGCCAAAGGCTCTGGTGGTGACGCCGACTTCGGCTCCACGGTGACCTCCATCCTGCCGTTGGACTGGTCTTGGTCTCGTTGTACCGAAATGGATGCCTTTGCTTGATGCTCTCGCCTGCGCTTGCTCCCCTTGCACCAAAGAGGAAAGAAGGACACTGCGTGGGCTGGCGCCCTTGGTCGTCATGGCTTGCGTCATGGGCACCTCGCGAGGTACCCCGCCTTGAACTCTCCGCCTCCTCGCGAGCCAGCCTGACGAAGCCGTGCCTGAGGACGCTCCTTGTCGTCCGCGCCGCGAGGCTTGGCCCCTCACGAGGGTCTTGAGCTTGTGCTGATGATGATGGGCCGTGTTGGGCTCCCTTTGAGCCACGCCACAGGCCGCAGGCAGGCAAGTCTGGGGACCCCCGTTCCCAGAACACCGACAGTATCCCCTGGGCCCAAGGCACGCCCGGACTTGGCCGAGCAGAGAGGCGAAAGGGCAAGTGCGAAGCGTCACGGGCCCTAACAGCCCGCGGCCTTGGGCGCCGCGTGGCGGTTGATTGGACGTGGGCGGCTCCGCTCCCCCACGACGCCTCGGCAACTGCACGAACTGACAAGTCCCTGCATGCAAAAACGGGTCATGATTACCTGCGATCGTGGAAGCCGACGGTTGGCCTCCTCCGGCTATAAGTATGGAACGACACGAGCCATTCTAGTTCATCTTCCTCTGCTACTCCCCCTCTTCTTCATCTTCACCATTGCTCCGTCTCACGCTGATGGCGCCCATCCGCCGGTTCTCCATAGGAGAGAAGGGAAAGGCCCCTCGAGATGGTCCTGACCCGCTTCCGCCGAAGAAGCGGTTGGTCCTCTGCCGCTGAGATGAGGGCATGCGACGGGAGGTGTCGAGGCCTTGGTGCGAGCGACCGCCGCCGGGGTTCCCGCTGCCTCTGTACGCCCACCATGGGGGCCCTGCTGGAGCTGGTGTCGAGCGCCATGGATGATGCCGCCGTCGGTGCCGGCGAGTCACGGCGGTGCGCGTTGTCCCTCCTGGAGTCCACACTGAGGGCTCCTCCCGAGAGTTTGTGCTACACGCCGCCATGCCTCCATGATCTTGGATTCGCCTTCCTCCTTCCTTCGCCTTCGAGATCTCGCCGAGGGGGCCTTTCAGGCTTTGGCTGCAGCATGCGGATTGCTAGATTCCAGCGACCGATGCGGATGTCGAGGTCATCGCCCAAGGTAAGGTCTTCATGACCCGGGGCTAGGGCGAGATCGCCCGGGTTTGCAGGGTGAGGGGCGCCCTCGTGATCCACCTGGAGTTCGATGGCGCTTCCGTGATGCTCTTCAAGGTCTTCGACAAAGAAGGGCGCCGGCTGGAGTGCTGTCCCAGAGGCAGTGGCAGGAGCTCTGGAGCGGCGGGGACCAGGCCTGCCGCCGCGCGCTCTTCCAGCAGCTCCTCAAGCGGCGGGGGTGCTGGAGGATCCAGCGACTCCGCCGAGCTCTTTGCAACTCCTAAGACAAGCAATGACAACTACGAGCCCCCAAGCCCGCGTCGGTCTCGGAGCAGGACGGCCCGTTAGACCGCCGTCGTCCCTGATCTGGATGAGGCTGGCGTCGAGCCTCACGCGGCCCACTGTTGATGATGGCGTCTGCCGTGGCGGTTCCTGTAGTTAGGACTCCTTAGGATGTGCGTCTTTTGTCCCTGCGAGGAGCCAAGAATACACCCCATGGGGGGCTTGTAAGGTGTCTGTAGCTGCTTTTGTCAATATGATCCTCATTATGAAGCAGTGCGAAATGGTTATTCCGTCTTAGCTTAGTTTCTTCCTGTCAGACCTCGTGAGGGCTTGGTGCTCTGCGCCGACAGGTCCCAGTCCCAAGGCGGCTTCAGCCGTCGCTGGTATGCCAGGTCGCGATGCCGTGGTCAAGGCCAGGAGGTGAGCGGCCCGAGGCCCGGTAAGAGCCCCTGAGTCGCGATGCTCAGGAGGTCCCCCTTGGCGCTCAAGCAGCCATCATTCGGTGAGAAAGGAGAGCGATGTTGCTAAGATGGAATGGTATTAGGTGCGGGGGCGGTGCTGCGATAGCTAGTGTTCCTGGAGAGTGACTTATCTCGAGGGTCAGGAATGCTTCCTGGTGCGGCGCTAAGTCCGTGTCTTGGCCGTCGGAGGGTTGTTTGGCGAGGTCATCACGTGCTTCTCTCCTCTCGCCTCCGCTCCCCTTTTTGCTCTACGTCCTCGGGTCCTGGCCCTTGAGCGAGTCTCAGCCGTCGCTGGTATGCCAGGTCGCGATGCCATGGACACGACTAGAGGGTGAGGGATGGAGAACCAGTAGGAGCCCTGAGCCGCGATGCTCAAGTACCCCCCCTTTAACGTGCAAGCGGTTTGCGTGGGCGAGGGTGAAGAAGACACTGTGAGGTCCTCGCATGACGATGTTCCTTGGGGGAACCCTGCAGGCCCATCACAGAAGAAACGAGAGTTCGTCGCGACAAACGACGGTTAGCCGTTAGTTGCCTTGGGGAGGCGGCGAGGCACGAAAGGCCTGGCAAGGTGTGCTGGTTCACCCGTGATCCAGCTCGGGACTCACGGGGCCCCACCCCAAGGCGGGTTGCGCCCGGCGCTGGGCCTTATCTTGGAGTGTGTTCCTGCAAATTTGGCTAGATGCCGATGCTCTACGTCATCGGGTTCCGGCTCTCGGGCTGGTCTCAGCCGTCGCTGGTATGCCGGGGCGCGATGCCGTGGGCAGACCAGAGGGTGAGGGCCGTAGAGCCGGTAGGAGCCCTAAGTCGCAATGCTTAGGCACCCCCCCTTTAACGCGCAAGCTGGGTTAGATGTCGAAACTCTACGTCCTCGGGTCCCGGCTCTCGGGCTGGTCTCAGCCGTCGCTGGTGTGCCGGGGCGCGATGCCGTGGGCAGACCAGATGGTGAGGGCCGGAAAGCCGGTAGGAGCCCTGAGTCACGATGCTCAGGCACCCCCCTTTAACGCGCAAGCTTGCGACATCCAGGAAGAAAGAAGGTACCATGGACCGGCACCAAATAACAAGCATGACGGGTCGAAAACATGGCCCTAAGATAAATGCAAGAGGGGTACATGCCACTGGGTCTGACCCAAGCGGCTTGGGGATAATGCAGCCCGAGGGGTGCCCCCAGCAGAGTGAGCTAAGAACATGAAATAAAAGAGATACATGCCACAGGGATGGACCCACGCGGCCTGGGAATAATGCAGCCCTGGGGGCGCTCCCAGCTGGGAATGAAACTAGAAAGATGTCACCTGAAGATGCTGAAGGTGAAGGGGTGTTGATGCAGCAGACTCGGTGGGCTGCGGGAGCAGATCCTCACGAGCCCCCCAGGCCCTGGGGCCTCGGGAGGCTCCGGAGGCGCTGGTGGCTCCTCGCGGACCGTCTCCAGCTCCACCAGGGCTGTGGAATGCCTGACCTCTTGGGCCTCCAGGATGGCCCTCATGACGCGCCGGTACGCAACAACCGCGTTCGGCGACCCATAAGGCATGCGAACGTAGCTATGGGGCGGGCCCTCGCAGCGTCCCACTCGCGAAGGCCAGAGGCGCTCCTGAGACGCGGCTTGGTTGAGCCCTGGTATGTCGATGCAGACGCGCAGCCCACCATCCTCGCCTGGATGGGGGGCCACAGCGGGTAAGCGGCGGCTGCCTCTCATGACCCTTGACTCCTGTAGCTCCTGAATGGCCTTGCTGACGAACTCCTAAGGGTTTGGCCCTCCTTTCCTTGCTCCTTCTTGATGGAAACGTGCTTCGAAGCACGCCTCCACGTGGTGCCCAAGCGCCTCCCTCGTGACCTTGGCGAGGTCGACGGCCCTCCAGGGGAGAGCCCCCGAGCCCTGCCCGAGGAGGGCGCCAGGCGCGCTTCCCTATGCGATGGCAGGAGGTTCCCCCTGAGCAGGCGCGGGCCGAGAGGGACCTGCCTCCTGAGGGGCCAGGCCGGCCCATGTCTTCTTCTTCTTGGGGGCGGGCTCAGGAAGCCTCCTGCTTCCGCGACCCGGGTCTTCCAGTGATGCGGCCTGAAAGGCTCTCTCCAGGGAGCAAACTGCGTCTCTCTCTTCACAGGGCACTGTGATGACCCCGCCACTTCCTGGCATCTTGAGGACGTTGTAGCCGTGGTGGGTTATGGCCATGAACTTGGCCAGTGCTGGGTATCCAAGGATGGCATTGTACGGTAGGCGAATGTGGGCGACGTCGAAGTCGATGAGCTCGGTGCGGTAGTTGTGGCGTGCCCTGAAGGTGACAGGGAGGCGGACCTGCCCAATCGGGACCGTGGAGCCGTCGGTGACTCCGGAGAAAGGCTTGGTTGGCTGAAGCTGACTGTAGGGTACTTGGAGATTGTTGAATGTTTCCACGGACAGGACGTTGAGCCCTGCCCCGCCATCGATGAGGGTCTTGGTGACTAGCACGTTGCTGATGATTGGGGAACAGAGCATCGGGAGGACTCTGGCTGTGGCCGCGCACTTATGCTGATCCGCTGAGCTGAATGTGATGGCGCACACCGACCACCTGAGAGGGCGCGTGGCCTCGAGCTTGGGGAGGACTGCATTCACTTCACGGGCGAACATTGAAGATGCGCTGAGAGGCCGGGGCTTGAGCTCCGCCTAGGATGCAGGCGATCGCACGTGGTTCCTGGAAGCCCCCAACCCCTTCGTCCTAATGATGGTCCTCATTTCTCCTTGGCTGCGGTGGTAGCGGAGGGAGGCCTGCTTTACCTTGCGGGCGATCCTCGCGAGGCTGATCCCTCCAGCCTCCCTCGCGAGGTGGGTCCTGCCAGCAATCCTCGCGAGGTTGGTCGCGCCACCCTTGACGTGGGCCACGATCTTCCTAGTGTCCTGTGTTCCTTCCTCCTCCTCGTTCGTAGCCCCGGTCGTTGCGGTCGGGACGCCGACTAGTCCGTCCTTCACGCACGGCCCTGAGCTCTTGGCATTCATTGGTGTTGTGGGTGTGGAGGTCGTGGTACACGCAGTACCGACTGCCCTTGGAGTATTCGGGCTGATCTCTGCCCCGCTTGGTGTCTGGTTCTGCCGCGAGCATGGCAGCCCCCTTGCGCTTCACGTCCTTGGCCTTGGGCTTCTTCTCTTCAGGGTCTGCGGCAGGAAATTCGAGGAGGGAGAGACGCCCTTCCTCAGCGCTGGCGCACTTGGTCGCCAGGTTGAACAGCTCCAAGGAAGTGCACAGATCTTCACGCATTGCAAGCTCCTCCTTCATTTTGACGTCACGCACGCCGTTAGAGAAGGCTGAGATGATGGCCTCCTCGGTCACCTTGGGAATCTGGAGGCGCGCGTTGTTGAAGCGCTGGATGTACTTCTGCAGGGTTTCCCCCGGTTGTTGCTTGATGCGGCACATGTCGCTCACGGCGGGTGGCCGGTCGCGAGTACCCTGGAAGTTGGCGATGAACCGGGTGCGCATCTCGTCCCAGGAGGAGATCGTGCATGGGGCTAGGTTCAGAAGCCAGGTGCAGGCCCCGTCCTTGAGAGCCATGGGAAACCAGTTCGCCATGACCTTCTCGTCTCCGTTGGCAGCGTCGATGCCCAGCTCGTAGTGCTGGAGGAACTCTGCAGGGTCTGCCGTGCCGTCATAGCGAGGAGGTAGGTCTGGCTTGAACTTGCCGGGCCACGCGACGGTGCGTAGCTCGGTGGTGAAGGCGCGGCAGCCCGCTATGGCCATAGGAGGCCTTGGAGGACGAAGGGCTCGGTCCTGCGGGTCCCTGGGCGCTGCAGCTGGGTGCAGCGTGGGGTCTTGACGTGCTGGAGCAGGAGCGTGGTCGGGACGAGCCGGAGCAGGGAGCGCTCGGGCAGCTTCTCAAGGGCGAGGGACCTCTTGGAAGCTCTGCTCCTGCCGCGCTGGTTCCTGACGGGGCGGGTTCCGCCCAGGGGCCGCGCGCCTTGGAGCCAGGGCGCCTTCTTGAGGGGGAGGCGGCTGAGGCGCCCCAGGAGCTTCATTGCCCGCGAATGGCGGGGCGCGGTGCAACAAGAAAGATGGCGCGGGGGAGCCCCCAGCGGTGCGGACGAGTTCGGCGACTCGGTCGAGTCATTCTTCGTAGACGTCGTCGACTGGGCGGTAGCGCAGGAGATCGTTTGCCGCGATGAGCGCAGCTCGGGCCACCATGGCCGCGCGGGGCGCGCGGGATGAAGAACCAGCGGGGGTGAGCGAAGGCGTAGCGGTGCGGCCGTCTCGCCTCATGGACGGGTGCTGGGACGATGCTTGCTGCTCGTTCCCTGCCGGGCCGGTGGCGGCGTTGACGGCAGGCGACGGGGAACGACGAGGGCGCCCGCCGACGGGGGCCGTCTGGGCGACGCGGGAAGCGAGGGCGGCTCGGCGCTCGGCGCGAACCCGGCGTGCGTCAGACATGGTCGCGACGGTCGGAGAAGAACTGGGCGATGGAAGTCGAATTCCGGAGCACCCCTACCTGGCACACCAAATGCCGGATTTCGGGTTCCGGCAGACCCTTGAGGTTCGAACACTGGGGTGCGCGCGGAGGTTTCGCCTTCTACCTACCTGTTCCTCACCGAATCGCTAGGATCTGAACTACGAGAAGAACAACACAAGAGACACAGGGTTTATACTGGTTGAGGCCACCATTGTGGTGTAATACCCTACTCCAGTGTGTGGTGGGGTGGATTGCCTCTTGGGATGATGATGAACAGCCTCGCGAGGGTCTGTTCTTGTGGTGGTGTTGCCCCTTTTGAAGGGTTGATTCTAGATGCCTATATTATCTTCAGCTTCCTGTCCAGCTCTCTCTCTCTCTTGCCGGATCGATCCCTCTCCTACCCTGTGGGTGGCTAGTCCTATTTATAGGCGAAGGCCCTGGGCCTCTTCCCAAATATTGAGCGGGAAGGGCGCCAACAATTGGCCAATTTGAAGGGGAACATCCAGTACACTCATCCTGACTAAAGTTGGTCCTCGCCTGCCAAAGGCTCAGGTGGTGACGCCGACTTGGGCTCCACGGTGACCTCCATCCTGCCGTTGGACTGGTCTTGGTCTCGTTGCACCGAAATGGATGCCTTTGCTTGATGCTCTCGCTTGCGCTTGCTCCCCTTGCACCAAAGAGGAAAGAAGGACACTGCGCGGGCTGGTGCCCGGCTGGCACCCTTGGTCGTCATGGCTTGCGTCATGGGCACCTCGCGAGGTACCCCGCCTTGAACTCTCCGCCTCCTCGCGAGCCAGCCTAATGAGGCCGTGCCTGAGGAAGCTCCTTGTCGTCCGCCCCGCGAGGCTTGGCCCCTCGCGAGGGTCTTGAGCTTGTGCTGATGAAGATGGGCCGTGCTGGGCCCCCTTTGAGCCACGCCGCAGGCCGCAGGAAGGCAAGTCTGGGAACCCCCGTTCCTAGAACACCGACAGTCACGGATACGAGCTTGCATCCCTCAAACTAATGGTGTGGTTTTACATAGAGTCATGTTCGCCTGTATTTGTGTTCGAAATGATTCTGTTGCCTCGTTCAGAAAAATAGGCACGCACGCAGGTGAATCCCATGGGGGCATGGTTTCGTCTTTCGCATAGTCACGTGCGTACATTTATCATGGAAAGAAAGCAGAATGTGTTTAGATGTTAATGCTAGTTGTTTACTTTGTGAGTGGCCGATTCGAGAGTCGAGTTGTTTAAATGCGTAAGTTCCTTGTTTTTAAAAGCCATGGTTCTGTACTGAGTTGCGGCGCGCTTCTTTTATTAGAAGCACGGGGGAGAAGTGAATACAGTCACGGTTCTGTACCAGGCAGCGACATGAGTTGTGTAGCGCGGGCGTGAAGCGCTAAGAGGCATGGTGCCATATAATATAGAGTCATGCTCCCCTGTGTTTCTGTTTCGAGTGCTTCCGTCAACTCGATTAGGAGAGGCACGGCCGGTGAGCCCACAAAGGCATAGCTTTGCATTACGCACAGTCACGTTCGTTTTTTTAACCCAGAGGAATGGGTTAAGACGCCCACACTTGCTGTTGAATCTGTGAGGCATCGAATGCCTATGTGAGAGACGCTGTTTTTAAAATCTTGTTTCCTTGTTTTCAGAAGCGCACACAGATGTTTCTTATATTACTTGATAGAGGCGTGGACTCGATTAGATGGGAGAGGCACGGGCATGGTGTGGTATTGTATAGAGTCACGCTCGTCTGTGTTTGTGTTCCGAATAATTCCGTTGACTCGATCAGATGGAAACCCAAAGGAAAGGCACCATGTGGTCTTACCCACAATCACGTTCCTTTCTTTAATTGCGGAAACCCAGCGGAAAGGGTTCAGATGTGAATACTCACTGTTTACTTGGTGAGGCATGAAATGGCTTGTTCGAGAGAAGCTGTTGTGGTGTATTCTTTGCACGGTGGTGGGTCCCAGGAAGTGACGGCATGGTATTGTGAAGAGTAACGTTATGTTGTCTTCGTGTTCCAAATGATTTCGTTGAACCATTCACGACGGCAGGCACATCCGTGCAGCGCGGAGAGGCGTGGTTATGATTTACCAAGAGTCACATTCGTGCGTTTATCATGGAAACCCAACGGTTCGACGGACGTCTCTTCATATTCGGGAGTGAACGCCATGTGGCGCCGCTCCAGAAACCTAATGGTCTGATGGGTGTTTCCTCCGGTGGCAGATGGACGGAATCTCGAAACCCTAGCCACATCCTACTCCTCCCTTCATCCGCCGCCAGGCCTTCCTTTCCTCTTGCTCATCTCTATTCACTGACCATCTCCACCATGGCTGGGCAGAAGGAGACTACTCCGGACCGCCGTGCCCTATCGCGGGAAGAGATCCTGGCTCGCGAGGGTTCCTCGTCTGTAAGTTCACCCTGTTTGTGCTTCTCCTTCATCCGTTTTTCTTTCTTTTGGCTGCTTTGATTTAGTTTGTGAAACATGATTTATTGTGGTTAGCTGACTCCTAATTTTATGCGGGTGTGTCTTGTTGATACTGATTTACAGTCAATTGGAGGTAGGGTTAGTCTACGTCATGCTCTTGAACAGAAGTCCCTTGCTGTAGAATTGGGGAGCAGTTGTGGCTCGAGAGAGAAGGGAATGGTGAGCGAGGCGGCGACGATAAGTGATGTGAGGTCCTTGTTAGTTACTCTCAGTTACCTGGTCGATGAGATGAATGCTTTGGTTTCAATTCCAAAGGCTGACAAAACGTACGAGCAGCTGTTGGAGATCACCTACGCGTGGAAGAAGCTTTGCCAGGAAACAATGGAAGATTTGGAGAAGGCGAATGCCAGGATCATAGAAATTACGGCTAAGACGAAAAATCTCCTTGAAGAGCACACCCGGTCGTTCCAGGAATCGGCCGCTGCTGTGAAGCGACATGACGAGAATATGAAGGCGCTGAAGGAGGAGATTGATGAACTGCGCCGGGAGAAAACCAACAAGAAGGTCGGTGGGGACTAGATATACAATAGCATCCCTCTCTGTTGTGTGCATCTGGTGTTGTTAAGCAGTGGAGTGGAGTTTCTTACCTTGTCTTGTGAAATTTCGCTGTCAGCTATCTTGTTAACAAAATGTATTTTGGTTTCGAGTATCATTGTAATTAGGCGCCATTACTTATGATGTACGGGACGTGAAGTCTCTGCATCCACGATTGTGAACCTAGTATTGTAATGACTTGTGTACTGATGAAGGCGTGTACGTTCGTGGCTTTTCTGTGTTGCAGTATTTTGGGTCACAGACACGGGCTTGCATCCCACAGATTCATGATGTGATTTTAATAGAGTCACGTTCGCCTGTATGTGTTCGAAATGATTCCGTTGACTGGTTGAGAAAAATAGGCACGCACGTGAATCGCATGGGGGCATGGTTTCATCTTTCCCATAGCCACGTTCATACGTTTATCAGGGAAAGAAAGCAGAATGGGTTTAGATGTTAACACTAGCTATTTACTTTGTGAGTGGACGATTCAAGAGTCGAGTTGTTTGAAAGCGTAAGTTCCTTGTTTTTAAAAGCCACGGTTCTGTACCGAGTTACGTCACGCTTCTTTTATTAGAAGCACGAGCGTGAAGTGAATATAGCCGCGGACAATGACTTGTGCACTGACGATGGCGTGGACGTTCGTGGCAGTGTTAAGGGTCACATGCATGGGCATGAAGAGCTAAAAGGCATGCTGCCGTATAATATAGAGTCACATTCCTGTGTGTTTGAGTTCCGAACGATTCCATTGAGTCGTTCAGATGGAGAGGCACGGGCGTTCAACGCACAAAGGCAGCGTCAGGTTCTTTCTTTAATTGGGGAGACCCAACGGAATTGGTTGAGATGTGAACACCCACTGTTTACTCTGTGAGGCATGGAATGGCCTATTCAAGAGACGCTGGTGTGGTATATTCTTCACACGGTCATGGGTCCCAGGAAGGCACGGCGTGGTATTGTGTAGAGTGACGTTAGTTTGTCTTGGTATTCTAGATGGCGTGGTTTTTATAGAGTCACATTTGGCTGTATTTGTGTTCGAAATGATTCCGTTGACTCGTTAAGAAGAAAAGGCATGGACATGAATGCCATGAGGGCATTGTTGGGTCTGTCGGAGAGTCACGTTTCGTAAGTTTATTATTGAAACAACGCAGAATGGGTTTAGATGTTAACGCTAAATGTTTACTTTGCGAGTGGCCGGTTCGAGAGTGGAGGTGTTTAAAAGCGTAATTTCCTTGATTTTAAAAGCCACGGCTCTGTGCTGAGTTGCGTGGCACTTCTTTTCTTAGAACCACGGGCGTGAAGTGACTACAACTACGGTTCTGTACCAGGTAGCGACATGACTTGTGCACTGACGATGGCGTGGACGTTCGTGGCAGTGTTAAGGGCCACAGGCATGGGCGTGAAACGTTAAAAGGCATGCTGCCGTATGATATAGAGTCACTTTCCCATGTGTTTGACTTTTGAATGATTCCATCGACTCGATCAGACGGAGAGGCACGGGCGTTCGGCGCACAAAGGCACCGTCAGGTTCTTTCTTTAATTTGGGAGTCTGAACGGAATTGGTTCAGATGTGAACACCCACTATGTACTTTGTGAGGCACGGAATGGCCTATTCGAGAGATGCTGGTGTGGTATATTCTTCGCACGGTCATGGTTCCCAGGAAGGCACGGCGTGGCATTGTGTAGAGTGACGTTAGTTTGTCTTGGTGTTCCAAATGATTCTGTTAAATCGTTCGCACCGAAAGGCACAACTATGAAGCCAGGAGAGGCATGATTATGTGTTACACAGTGTCACATTCATGTGTTGATTGCAGAAACCCCACCGTTTGACGGGCATCATGTGAATGCCGGGTGGACGCCGCTCCGGAAACCCAAGGGTCCGATGGGCGTTTCCTCCGGTGACATCGCTTTGCAAGAGGTGGATTTATTTAATAGAGTGAACGCCACATGTCAACGTTGCGGAATCCAAAAGGACCGACGGCCGTCTCATCCATCGGCAAAGTGAACGCCGCGTGTCACCGTTCCGGCTCATCGCCCAAGGTCAAGGAGCAGTTATTTAAGCCGAGCGACATCCAGCACTACTAGATATCATCATGCTTCCCCTTCTTTCGCCGACAATCCTAGGAAATCATCCATCTCCCTCTTTTCGTTTGTGACGTTCCCCGCCATCGTTCGACACCAGATAACTACTTACGCGATGCTTACTCCCAAGCGCTGCTTTTAGTTGCATGAGGACATCCATTCGAGGCGCGCCGCTCGGGTCGCATCGGGCATGTCTCTGGACTCGCCGTGGCCGGAGGAGATTGGGGAGGTGGAGGAAGTGGAGGGGGGGTGCATCGGAGCTCATGCAGGGAGTTGATCCAGTTGGGGGAGATGTCATGGAGGAACAGGAGGGGGGGTGATCTAGTGGGGGGAGATGTGATGGAGGAAGAGGAGGGGGGTGACGAGGATGACGAGGACGACGAGGAAGGTGTGGACGAGGATGACGAGGACGACGAGGAAGGCGTGGACGAGGATGACGAGGACGATGAGGAGGGGAATGACGAGGATGACGAGGAAGACGAGGAGGCTGGTGACGAGGAATACGAGGACGACGAGGAGTCGGGTGACGAGGAAGACGAGGCAGAGTTCTATCTCGGTGAGTCGGCCTTGATGGTGGAGCAGACCGCTATCCTGGAGTCCATCCAAGATGAGGCGTATGTGGAGTCCAACCGGCGCTTGCTCCGAGAAGAACAGGCGAAGACCGATGTGCTCTTCGACGAGCTGGATGCTCAGCAGGAGGCGGAGGCCAATGGCGTCGATGTCAGAATGGAGATAGTGGACATCTCCGACGATAGGGAGTAGTGTAGCTTTGTTGGTAGATGTTTGCTTTTCCATGGTTTTTTATGCTTTCCATGTTTGTTATGCCTGTAAAGGTTGAACAATGCCAAGCAATCGTCGATGTCAGAATGGAGACAATTTCGTTTCCATGTCAAGCAATCGTGTGTTGTTCTTAAGTAGTAGTACTACCCCATCCCAAAATAATTGTGTCAACTTTGCGGTAACTTCATACTAGGCAGTACAGTTCACATTGTACTGGTTAGTACAAGGTTGAGCCAATTAATTTGTGATGGAAGGTGTATGTTTTATTACAAATTGCAGTTTCCAGTACCATATTTGGGTCAGAATGCGTATGTTTTATTACACTGTATTGTTTTATTATAGATTGCAGTTTCAAGTACAAAATAAACGTCTCAACTGGGGCACATATTTGATTCTAGAGATTTCAGTGTGGTTAGAATTAATATGGTTTCAACATGGTTAGATTCTAGATAGGCATTCAACAACGTGCGCAAAAAAGCCACGGATGTGCTTTTGAGAAGCACCGTCTTGCATGGTTTTGCCGCGAGATGGGATTCGACATTTATCCAGGACATTCCAGGTTTTATAAGTGTAGAAAGAACTGTTTTTCACTTATATGGTGTGTGGCAGAGGCACGGCTATTACTTTTGTGAGAGGCATGAATGTGCCGACGGAACGGGCACAGTCACATATGAAATAGGTGCAAGGTGATGCCTAATGTCTCCCTAATGTATCATCTATACACTTCACTGTTACAAGCACGATCGTCGTTCTTGACAAGGCACGGAGGTGAAGGATGGAGCCTTTGCCTCTGCGATAGTCACGTCCCATATTAAGAAGGAAGCAAATCTTCAGACCCAATATGTCGGAAGCTGCCGTAAGGCACGCTCCTGCCTCTGCGTTTTCGATGACGTCACATTTAGTGCCAGTGGGGTGGATGTAATGCTCGGTTTGTTGATGTTTTTGTTGTCGGCAACTTTCTTAACATGTTACGCATGACAGAGGTACGGTTTTACCCGACGTAGAGGCACGCACGTAACGAACTGGAGGCACGAACATGATTCTAAGGAGGCACAGATGCAAAAGGATCGTGATGCAAGGACGTGAAGGTGTGCCTTTGCTTTAAAGAAGCTTTCACTCACATGTTTTCATTGCGGGGGGATGGACTATGAGCTCCATGTGTTTTCGAAGGCCTTAGGCCTCATTAATGGACTTATCAGAGAGAAGGTGAATCTTTTGGTTGACGTCTAGAATGTTGCGTAAAACAACGTGAAGCCAAGTTACGCACGGTCCCCTTGGTATCAGAGGCACATAGGCACATAAGTGCCTATGTGGTGCACTAGAAATAAACTTGTGCAAAAGACATGTAAACTGCAAGCAAACTACGAGGTTAACTGCGACACAAGCGAACTAAATTTATAACAAGCTAACGGCAGTCGTGAGAGAAAGAAAATCTAATGAGAAATCGAGAATGGCGTGAGCAATGTGATAGATACTTTTGTTGGCCGGGACCACCTGCTTCAGTAGTTGTAGTCGCACGTGCACGAACAAATAGCCGTGCACTCAACTACATGTGCAAAAAGCCACAGATGTGTTCCTGAGAAGCACCGACTTCCGTGGTTGTACCGCAAGGTGGGATTCGACATTTATTCAGGGCATTCTGGGTTTTACAAGTGTATGAAGAATCGTTTTTCACTTATATGTTCGGTGGCGGAGGCACGGCTATTACTTCTGTGACGAAGGAATGTATGTCGAATGTACGTGACGTGAGGATTGATAATAGGCGTCCATTACTGTTTTCTGGTATGTTTTTCAATTAAATGTGAGGGGCATGAATGTGCCGATGGAACACGCACGGTCATGTCTGAAATAGTTGCAAGGTCGTCTCTAAGGTGTCCTATACGCTTCACAGTTACAAGCACGGTCGTCGTACTTGTCGTGGCACGGAGGTGCAGGATGGAGCCTATGCCTCTGCGATAGTCACGTCCCATATTAAGAAGGAAGCAAATGTTCATAGACCCGATACGTCGGAAGCTGGCCGTAAGGCACGCTTTTGCCTCTGCGTCTTTGGTGATGTTATGTTTTGTGCCAGCGGGGTTGACGTAATGCTCGGTTTTCTGATGTTTTTATTGTCAGCAACTTTCTTAAGATGTTATGCACAAGAAAGGTACGATTTTACCCAACGAACTGGAGGCACGGACGTGATTCTAAAGGAGGTACAGACGCGAAGGATTGTGATGCAAGCATGTGAAGGTGTGCCTCTGTTTTCAAGAAGCTTTCATTGACACGTTTTCATTGCGGGGGCTATGGCCTATGAGTTCCATGTGTCTTCGAAGGCATTCGGCCTCTTTAACAAACGTGCAGCCAATTTACGCACGGTCCCCATAGGAGTGGAGGCACAGAAGTGCCTCAGTGGGTGTTTTAAGTAGTTTGTCTTATTGACAGCAACCGCGCCTCTGTAGTGTCTTCCTCTGAGGGTCACGGGAGTAAGCAATGTTTTCCAATTCGAATAAACACCTAACTACCTCTGTATTAAAAATTATTTTCTAAAGTGTTCCATACGCATGATTTTTAATATTGTGCGTGCAATGGTTTGTTAGAACATTGTGCACTGCTTTTAGGAGCATTTTGTAATTGTTGTCCCTGCATTTCGACGCTGCATGCACAAAGGTACTAGTGCATTGGATGCTCGTCATTTTTGTGGATTGCTATGTGTACCTGTTCTGTGCGTTATGCTAATTGTATAGTATCTATACTGTGTTTATATTTTTCAGTTCACGCCAATATATTCTAATAATAGAAAACTCCAACATTGCACTGGAAATAAACTTGTTCAGAAGATATGTTAACTAGAAGCAAACTACAAGGTTAACTGTGACACAAGCAAATCTAAATTTAGAACAATCAAATGGCAGCCTTGAGAGAAAGCAAATCTAACGAGAAATATAGAATGGCACGAGCAATCTTCTAGATACTTTTCTTGGCCGGGACCACCTACTTCAGTAGTCGTAGTCGCCCCAGGACCTTGCACGCTTCCTGGACTGCTCCTTCTCGATTCTTGCCCGGTGGAGCCCTTCCTGGATGGTGGTGAGGCGGCTCCATATCTCGTACGCAGCGTAAGCATCTTTTGCCGCGTACTCGATGTGCCTCATGGACAGGGGCATGCGCGCCCAGCGCTGGTGCTCTGCGTTGGTGAGCTTCTTCTTCATGTCGTCGTAGTAGTCGTGGACAAGGATGCCTGGGACATCGCCAAGGGAGTCAAGAGGCTTGGTAGCTGTACGCACCCTCCATTCCTTCTGGATGTCGACGAATTGGGCGATCTCCAGTCCGACGCGGCCGAGCATTTCTATGTCGCCGTTGATGGAGAAGCCAGCAAATGTGTATCTGGGGTCGGCGAGGAAGTTGTCGAACCTGGTGCAGTTCTTGTCGGCGGCGCTCAGTTGAAAGAGCAGCACCAGATGATCCTTGCCGACGAAGAGCTGGACGAGGGCTGGTTTCTGACCTTCGCCAACGTCGCTGGTGTACTCCACATCAACTCCGACGATCTTGTGGCGCTCAAATTCAAGGTGTCGCTCGTACTGCTCGATGGTGGTGGCCGCCTTATACAAGTCGTTGGTGTGGATCACGTGCAACTTGGTGTTGCCATGCGCCTGCACCTCCATGAATTCCCTAGTGAATCCCATGGCCTGGAGCAGTTCGTCCTCCTGCAACCTGGTATTTCACGTGGAATAGTAAGTGGGAGCGCAATGTCGATTTCTGTTGTTTGTGAGAGACAAGTCCACAGCGGAAGTCTAAATTTAAGGGCGGGGAAGCGGCAAAGGAGTGCATGATCTCACTGTCTATGCGGTTGTGCACATCGTGGGTTCTGGATCGTGGTTTCGTCTCCCTGCCGGTGTGGTTGTTCACATCCTGGGTTTTTTATCGTGGCTTTTCTTTATAAAAAATAAAAATATAATCAGTAGTTATGTTTTTAACAAACCTTCGTATCTCCAGCAAGTCGGGGAGATGATCGTTGTCTTGCGTAGTTTGCTGTCAAATGTTAACTTTTACAATTTATCTCGTGAGGCATGCTGGGGCAGTATGTAGAGGCACAAGTCTCTGACCAAGAGAAGCATGCTTGAAGTGGCTGGTTTAACTCTCAGACACATGGGCGTGGTATATTCACTGGCCGTGGCAATTGTTTTCAGTGGTACATTCAGTTTGCTGTCAAATGTTAACTTTTTGCACTCTCGTTGTATAAATGCTGTGCTTTATCAGAGGCACTGTTGTGTGTCTGTGTTGCAACTGATGCTACGAGATGGACAAAAAGAATGAGAAGCAATGAGGCGCATGGACATGCAGCTGCAAGAGGCACTTATACAACAAGATGCGCAACTAGAGGCACAGACACGGTGCTACGTGAGGCACGGAGATGAAGTTACGTGATTGCACAGATGTCAATTTATCCCGGGCATTCCAGGTTTTACAAGTGTAGGAAGAATCATTTTACACTTATATGTTCTGTGGCAGAGGCACGTCAATTACTTCTGTGACGAAGGAATGAACGTCGAATGTACGTGACGTGAGGATTGACAATAGGCATCCGTTACTGTTTTCTGGAATGTTTTTCAATTAACTGTGAGAGGCATGAATGTGCCAACGGAAAAGGCACGGTCATGTCCGAAATAGTTGCAAGTACGAGATGGGCAGAAACAACGAGAAGAAACAAGGGGCGTGGGCAAGCAACTGCGAAACACACTTATACAGCAAGAAGCATAGCTAGAGGCATATGTACGATGCTATGTGAGGCACGGACATGAAGCTACGTGATTGCATGGACGTCAATCCGTGCCCGTGTTTTGTCAAATGTTTTAAGTGACAGTTTGTAAATGCATGGATGTTTCAGGTGACTGAGCCATAGGGGAAGGCGCTAGGTTTTTAGGAGGTCTATGCTTGAGCTCATCGCAACAAACTACTTTGCATGACGCTATTATGCGGAGCACCATAGTGAAAATTATGTATACTACTGACATGGGGAGCTAGTAACGTCACTAAACTATTCTGAAACATACTTCATCACAGCCATTCATTCTCCATTATTAGTCAGTGAATCCTTTTATTATTATCAGAGATAAATAAAGTAACCCACGTAAGTGTTTCACCTTCTTTGACAGGAAATTTTCACCACCGTCCTCTTGGACATAATTATATGCTCAGTTAGATACCACGACACAACTAAATAGCAAAATTGGTGTGTACAGCCTGTTCAGAAAACAGACATAAATTACTGAACTAGGAAGTATAGCCACGGGGAACACTCTATCAGGAAAGGTCGTTGATTATCATCCGCAACAATTTCATGTTTCCCAGTGTTGGCCACCGCTTTTCAATTGTGACAAGGAAAATTGAACCAACCCTTAGCTGAGCTTCCTGGGCAAAATCTAGAAAACCTATCACCTCCATTTCGCTGTCGGTTCATATGGAGTAGGTTGTGCTCATGTCTATTGCATCATACATATCTGTTAGGATAATTCCACCGTTTTGAGGTAGATATCCCAGGTTCATCTTTAGAAGCCTCACAATGGCAGATGGGATTTTCTGCATATTGTACCGATACTACTAGATAAAATCAATGTACAAAGACATAAAACATCAAAAATAGCAAACAAAACCATGGTAGTGGATCAAAACAAATATTCAATGACTAACCAAGCGACCATTTATGACATTGGTGACGTTTAGACGCTGCACAAAGGGTACGGTGGGGAAGTCGTCAGACTCAAACACATAGTATATCATCTGTCCAAATTTTCTGTATGAGAGGTTTACGCCTCGACCAAACACTGTTTTCCCAATGTACTCCCTCTCAGAGTCATTTAGAAAATCAAGAGCTGCATGGAAAAAATAACTCATTTTCAAAAACATTTGTTTAAATAGATGAACTCGGTATTTAAGTTTAAAAGGAATGGTTAAATCAATGCATGTGATCAAGTTGGGATGATAATCAACAGAATTGCATAAAACGTTTTCGAAATAACTTTGACTGTAAGCATGACATTCATTTAGTGGACAGGGGTAGGAGCACCAAAGTATGCTGATAAACGTAATTGATAAAACAGGACGGAAGTTGGTGCACTTACCTAGTGATGGTTTGGGAAGTGTCCTGTGACCTCCTCGAGAATCACTGAGTCTCAGATCTATCTCAATGGACAGACTCCCAGTATCTAGGTTTATGATGATTAGATCTCGATAACGAAGATCATAGTCACTAATTAACTTTTCCCAGCCAGGTCCATGAATTTTTGACCGGTTAGGTTCATCGGTGATGCAGATCTCATATGACAGATCCTCGTTGGTGATCAGTACTGGATTCCTTTGTTTTCCTTCTTCTTAAAATTGTTGTTGTTTCCACTGATTGATTGGAGAAGTGACTTGCTGCCTGCAATAGCATGGCACATACTATGCAAGAAAAAAAATCTTCAAACCGGCAAGAAGGAATCCTTGAATACCGACATGTATAACCAAGACAGATAGCGCTTGTCATATATGTACCAATTCTTTTCAATAGGTTGCTATTTGATAAAACAAGGTACATCAAAAATTGAAGACATATCATTAAATTCTTAAATGTAGGCATTCCATTCCAACAATATGCTAGAAACTTTTATTTCCTTGATCAGATACACTACTTGGTAGTAAGTGATGGGCAGCATGGGGTGGCAAACATTTCTCCTTACCAGACATGTCTTGAAGCATCGAGGAAGATGCACTGTTATTGCACTGTGAAGAACGCCTGACTCCAATCCAGGGCAGCCGAAGTTGGTACACATATCACAACACATAGTTTCCCCTGGAATACGTTGCAAAAAAACGGTTATATGAAATTCCCAACACAAGGAAAATTTTATTATCTTGAAAAACTATTCGCCTAAACCGCCATTTTTACATAAATAGTCGTTCACAAGCTATTTCCTAAAAACACATGTGCACAACTTTTGATTAGAAGGAGAACAGTAGATATGGGATATGTAATAACAGATGAAATATGAATTTAATTAAATCAGTATTTTATTTTCCAAAAATGATTGCTTAATTCATCACAATTCAGTATTGACTATTTTTAGAGCAGTTCACAATCTTGATTGTCTATGTCAACCAGTGAAAGGATTTCGCGGCTTGGTTTTAGAAGCAACTTTAGCAAATGTATATTTCAAGACAAGACAGGCAAAAAGGAGAAACAATAGTCTATCAACAGGTGGCTCAAAGGAGTGTTTGTAACATTAAAATTATATGTAAATTCGTTAGAGCTGCACCCAGCAACAACGTCATCCGCAACCATACGCCACCATCGCCGACGCCCAACCACTGGAACATGTGTGGCTAGGTGGTATTGAAATGGATGATCCATCAAAGTTAACCTTTCCTCCAGCGTGTAGGACCCCAAATGCTATCATCAAGCACAGACGCCGACTCCCAGTCAACAGCACCCCAAACGCCGATCTCCAGCACACTGTGACCAGTTAAGCAATAGAGCTCAACGTCTGGCCACTCCCTTGGACTTCCGGCCACCTCCGTTGTTTGCAAGACCTAACTGGCTTCAATTTAAACTACCAACCTCCCTCGGCGAAGTTCATCGCTCACCTGGGACTTGGACGCCGCCGGTCGCTGCAGCTCGTAGTGTTCTCAAGCACAAACGTCGACTCCCAATCAACCCCACCCCTAAGAGGCACGGGTCGTGTACAGGTTCGGCCTCGTACTACGCAGATTTGGTTTAGATCACAATGATTTTCCAGGCAATTCCTAGCATAACAGTGTAGATGTGTCGCTTTCAAACACAGAGAGACAAAACCAATAGAGAGGAAAATAGATCGTAGCGAAAAATTCACATAGAAGTTAAGAGAAAATGGACTAACCCTAGATCTAGAGGGAGAATCGAGAGAGAAGAGACGATGAACTCTACAGCGGGTGAGTGGGAGGGGGCGGTCTGGGTTGGCACAAAGCAGAATAGACACTTATAATACGCGCCTGCTCACTGACATGGGGCTACTATACAACGGCAAGGACAAGACTATTGGTTTATTAGGAGCATAGATGCATGCATGGACGGCCCCAACATGCACGGACTTACATGCAAATAAGGCACATCCATGACGCATGACCACGCTTCTGTTTTCTGAAGTATTTTTCTCTAGCACGGTCTCTCAGAGGGGCAGGGACGTGAAGCCACAGTGTGCATCGTCATGTAAGGATAAGAATGAGACGCACGGAAAGGCCTATGTATTCTAAATGTTCTTAGTGACATGTTCATTGACAGACCCGCGGTCTTTAAACAGTTGGCGCATGGTTGTACATGTGCACGATGCACAGACGTCTTTTGTGTTCTCCTAGTTGTTTTTGCATGACACGACCACTTCGTAGGACAGGGGAGTGAAGCCACGGTGCGCACGGTTCTCCGAGGAGAAAATTCACTAAAGTGCCTCTATTCTCGTAACATTTTAAGCTGCTTGTTCCCTGAGAGAGGCACGAGTGTATGTTCAAATGACGCAAGACCGTGCTAGTGTTTTCTGAATTGTTCATTTCTGACACGGCCTCTCGAAGGGACACGGTGCCTGCAATTAAAAGTGACACGTAATCTTTTGCTTTGACGAATTATTCGGATGCATGAGTTTTGTTCAATATGATAATGAGAATGGAAACCCAGTATCTAAAAAGTGATTGGAGGTTCGTTGCCGACCTTAAGTCATTATCACAGCATTCCAAATGTTTTCAATGACGCGTTCACACAGACGCATGATTTTCACAACCTCTCGATGCTCGTTCGTTTCCTGTGGGGTGCACGGACGTCCTTCGGAGAGGCGTGGTCGCAGCAGTTGCAGGTTTGTAGTCAACACATATTTCTTTTAAAAGACAGAATTTCATGGCAAATAACTGAGATAAACAAGAGGATACTAGTTTGATTTTTTGAGCAACTGTGCGAGTTGATTTCTTTTATCATTGGGTCTAGAAACATATGATCGATATTGAAAACAGAAAGCATAAACGTTTACATTCCTAATTTTAAAATATGAGTTTACTGCCTCAACAAAAAAAAGCTTACGGACAGTACGGTGCAAAATGAGTGAGAATTGTTTGACGATGTTTACATAATGCACTCATTGAATATAGTAAGTACATCTCTCCAGACCTATTTTCAGCATCCACAGTTGAATGGATCTGGCAAATCCAGATATTCAACACCTGTGTTTTTTAAATCCATGTGCATATGCTTGCAAGTTGTTGTTAATTTAAGCTTGGCACAATTAGAAGCCCTTTTGTCCATCTGAAGTGCCTCTTCTTTCCGTTTGTAAAATTCACGAGTGAAATCTTTGCGCAGGCCAATCTTAAGCCTAATTGTCAGTAGCATCCTAGAATTGAGAATAAAGAATGTCACAAATGCAGTGTGTGCATCTGTGACTTCATAGTCTTCCAGCGTTAATGTCCTCAAACAAATGTCGTGATTATTGAGAAACACCAGCTGCTTTTGGTGACATTTATTTGTTATACCTCTTTGATCCCATCCTCCCCCCCTAAACACACATGAGGAGCAAACTGAGCAGTTAGTGCTAGTATATTGTGTGTGGGCTTTCAACGTGTGTGAAATCATCAGCTCGATAAAAAAGTTTTGCAAGCATTGAAAGCATCGCAGCAAGTCAACAATCTCATCCAGATTAAAGCATGTCTGTGAGATAAACAAGGTCTTGACAGAATCCAGCACCGCGTGCAGACTACTTATGCAGAGACCCTTCATTGAGCACATAGCGAGATATTATTAGCTCGTGGATGTGAATCTCAAGTGCTTTTGTATAACGCAGGTCAAAGTAACATGCATAGGTGGTACCTGAATAACTATAGACCCAATGACGATATTTGTTTCCTTGGGAAATTCAGAAATTTATCCCAGTGTGTCCAACACAGGCGCGGACACAACTGTTCTTTTTAGTTGTGCATCTATAGAATCATGTAGCAGTCTCCGGAGGCAAGGCGCATCCTCAATGATCAGTTTCCTCCGTTGGAACGAATGCCAATGCTTACAAGCCTAGCCGAGTTTATTCGTAGACAGCAGAATTTCTTGTTGCAAACAAGCAGCAGGCACTACAGGGCAGGGCGACCGTGGTGGTTGAACTTCCGCAAGGAGACATCTGATATATAAACCTCCACAATCAAAAGTCTCATGAGCAGTGGGAGGCAAAGCATTTCTACTAGATTGTCTTCTAGTTTGCACATGGCGAAGGTGATGGTGTGGAGAGACGAGCGAAATCTAGAGATGGATGCCGGTGGTGACGGCATAGAAGAAGGGATTCTGCATGCTGATGGCCCTGTGTAGAAGAAATTTGGGAATATATGATAGAACTCTAAAACCTGGAGTTGGTCCAGATTCCGAGACATGAACAACTCATCGACGCCACAAGGTTGGCACTGGAGGTAGCTTGTCGGGATGCAGAGGCGGTGAATCGGGTCCTCGTGATCGGAGAGGACAGATAGAGGAAGATTGAAGCCATCGGCGACAGATTCTCCGTGACAGTTGCAACTAAGATGTCGGCATTGAGTTCCGACATATGTTTCCTGGACGATTTGCTTGCCTGGGAGAACGTGGATGATTTGGCAACATATTTTTTCCAGAGATCTCGTACAACGAGTATCAAGGATCACATGGAAGTCGATATCGAGTGGTGCGATGCGCCATATGCGGCGCCACTGAGATGCGAGCACTTGTGTGTGCATGCCTTCCTTTATGGGCAGACGAGAGATGATCTCGCCAAGGATGGCGTCCGGGAGATCGCTGATGTGATCTGGACCAGACTCAACATGGTTCTCAGATCCAGTGGGTGGGCCATGGTCGCTCCTCTTAGCGAGCTTAGAGAGCACGGGTACAACCGCGAACCTCGTCTTCTTGTTGCTAGAGGCACACTTCTTCATCTCTATTTCCAAGGTCGTGCCGCCTCCATGGCAGCTCTCTGTGCGGTGGATCTGGGAAGAGGGTTAGGGTTTTACAATTCACAAAGACGACAATATATATACGTACCTAATCTAGAAGATTTCGACAGTCATGGTGGAATAGTCACGGCTTCGACAAACCTGCGTCTTGACGAGGCACGGCTATCAACCATCCTGATACAAGAGAAGTTAGGTGGGAGAGGCAAGGTTCGACATACTCAGTTAAGGACGCATAGTTGTGCGGTCTGTAGAGACACAGTTGTGTGGAGCCACGACACGGTGGCAAGTGTCATGTGAGGCACGTGCGTGCAGGCGCTGGAGGCACCTAATTGCAGTCTGTGCAGGCACCGACCCCATTGAAGCCTCTACAGACGTAGGTATCAAATCCCTGGATGCACAAAAGTGTGGTGGGAGAGGCATGGCTGTGAACTCTCAGTTGAATAGACACGCTTGTGGAGTCTCTGGATCCACGTGCCGTGTGTCTCCAGGGGAACGTAAAAGGCACGGCTCGTGGCACGTGAGGCACAAGGGTGTAGACTCCAGGGGCACGGTAGTTTAGCCTCTACAGGCACGTACGATTCTCAACCATGTGGATGCTCAAAATTATGGTGGCAGAGGCATGGATCCGAATACTCAGCTATGGAGGCACGGGTGTGTATTCTCGACATACACAACGGTCACGGCAAGTGTCATGTGAGGCACGTGTATTGAAACACCGGAGGCACAGAAATGAAGCCTCTTAGGCACGAGTGTCAACCGAAATGGATATACAAAACTATGGTGAGAATGTTCTGCTCGAGAGACACTGTTGTGAGCTCTCTGGACCCGCGGGCGTCTGGTTCCACAGGCACCTAACAGTCACGGCTTATGTTACGTGAGGCACGTAGATGCAGGCGGGCGCCGGAGGAACTGTTGTGGAGCCACTACACGCACGGGCGTGGCATTTCTCTAGGCCTGGCTCAGCATAAACCATCTCTAGGTGTATAAAAGTTTGCGCAGAAGGCACCGAAGTCAGTAACCTTCTCTGGGTCGGCATACTCAGTTAAAGAGCCACGACATGGTGGCAAGTGTCATGTGAGGCACGTGCGTGCAGGCACTGGAGGCACCTAATTGCAGTCCGTGCATGCACTAGAGGCACCTAATTGCAGTTTGTGTAGGCACCGACCCCATTGAAGCCTCTACAGACATAGGTATCAACTCCCTGGATGCACAAAAGTGTGTGGCAGAGGCTTTACTAGGAACTCTTAGTTGAAAATACATGGTTGTGGAGTCTCTGGATCCACGTGTCATGTGTCTCCAGGGGAAAGTAAAAGCCACGGCTTGTGGCACGTGAGGCACAAGGGTGCGGGCTTCGGAGGCACCGAAGTCTAGCCTCTGCAGGGATGTACCGTTGTCAACCATGTGGATGCACAAAATTATGGTGGCAGAGGCAGGGATCCGAATACTCAGCTATGGAGGCACGTGCGTGTATTCTCTGCGAGGGTCATGGCAAGTGTCATGTGAGGCACATGTATTGAAACACCGGAGGCACGGAAATGAAGCCTCTTAGGCACGATTGTCAACCTAAATGGATATACAAAACTGTGGTGAGAATGTTCTTCTCGAGAGACACCGTTGTGAGCTCTCTGGACCCGGGGGGGGGGGGTCTGGTTCCACAGGCACCTAACAGTCACGGCTTATGTTACGTGAGGCGCGTAGATGCAGGCGGGCGCCGGAGGCACTGTTGGGGAGCCACTACATGCACGGGCGTGGCGTTTCTGTAGGCCTGGCTTAGCATAAACCCTCTCTGGGTGCAGAAAAGTGTGCGCAGAAGGCGCCAAAGTCAGTAACCTTCTCTGGGTCGGCATACTCAGTTAAAGAGCCACTACACGGTGGCAAGTGTCATGTGAGGCACGTGCGTGCAGGCGCTGGAGGCACGTAATTGCAGTATGTGCATGTGCTGGAGGCACCTAATTGAAGTCTGTGCAAGCACCGACCCCATTGAAGCCTCTACAGACATGGGTATCAACTCCCTGGATGCACAAAAGTGTGGTGGTAGAGGCATGGCTGTGAACTCTCAGTTGAAAAGACACGCTTGTGGAGTCTCTAGATCCACGTGCCGTGTGTCTCCAGGGGAAAGTAAAAGCCATGGCTCGTGGCACGTGAGGCACAAGGGTGCAGGCTCCGGAGGCACCGAAGTCTAGCCTCTACAGGGACATACGATTGTCAACCATGTGGATGCACAAAATTATGGTGGCAGAGGCATGGATCCGAATACTCAGCTATGGGGGCACTTGTGTGTATTCTCTGCGACCACAACGGTCACGACAAGTGTCATGTGAGGCACGTGTATTTAAACACCGGAGGCACGGTAATGAAGCCTCTTAGGCACTAGTGTCAACGGAAATGCATATACAAAACTGTGGTGAGAATGTTCTGCTCGAGAGACACTATTGTGAGCTCTCTGGATCCGTGGGCGTCTGGTTCCACGGGCACGTCACGGCTTATGTTACGTGAGGCACGTAGATGCAGGCACCAGAGGCACTGTTGGGGAGCCACTACACGCACAGGCGTGGCATTTCTCCAGGCCTGGCTCAGCATAAACCCTCTCTGAGTGCAGAAAAGTTTGCGCAGAATGCATCGAAGTCAGTAACCTTCTTTGGGTCGGCATACTCAGTTATAGAGCCACAACACGGTGGCAAGTGTCATGTGAGGCACGTGCGTGCATGCGCTGGAGGCACCTAATTGGAGTCTGTGCATGCGCTACAGGCACCTAATTGCAGTCTGTGCAGGCACCGACCCCATTGAAGCCTCTATAGACATAGGTATCAACTCCTTGGATGCACAAAAGTGTGGTGGCAGAGGCATGGCTGCAAACTCTCAGTTGAAAAGACACGCTTGTGGAGTCTCTGGATCCACGTGCCGTGTGTGTCCAGGTGAACATAAAATCCACGGCTCGTGGCACGTGAGGCACAAGGGTGCAGACTCCGGGGCACGGTAGTTTAGCCTCTACAAGCACGTATGACTGTCAACCATGTGGATGCACACAATTATGGTAGTAGAGGCATGGATCCGAATACTCAGCTATGGAGGCACGTGCATGTATTCTCTGCAACTACAAGGGTCACGGCTGGTGTCACGTGAGGCACATGTATTGAAACACTGGAGGCACGGTAAAAAAGCCTCTTAGGCACGAGTGTCAACCCAATGGATGCACAAAAGTGTGATGAGAATGCTCTGCTGGAGAAACACCGTTGCAAGCTCTCTGGACCCGCGGGCGTCTGGTTCCACGAGAACCTAACAGTCACGACTTATGTTACATGAGGCACGTAGATGCAGGCGGGCGCCGGATGCACTGTTGTGGAGCCACTATAAGCACGGGCATGGCGTTTCTCCAGGCCTGGCTCAGCATAAACCGTCTTTGGGTGCAGAAAAGTGTGCGTAGAAGGTGCCGAAGTCAGTAACCTTCTCTGGGTCGGCATACTCAGTTAAAGAGCCACGACACGGTGGCAAGTGTCATGTGAGGCACGTGCGTGCAGGCGCTGGAGGCACCTAATTGCAGTATGTGCATGCGCTGGAGGCACCTAATTGCAGTCTGTGCAGGCACCGACTCCATTGAAACCTCTACAGACATAGGTATCAACTCCCTGGATGCACAAAAGTGTGGTGGCAGAGGCATGACTGCGAACTCTTAGTTGAAAAGACATGTTTGTGGAGTCTCTGGATCCACGTGCCGTGTGTCTCCAGGGTAAAGTAAAATCCACGGCATTTGGCACGTGTGGCACAAGGGTGCAGGCTCCGGAGGCACCGAAGTCTAGCCTCTACAGGGACGTACCATTGTCAACCATATGGATGCACAGAATTATGGTGGCAGAGGCTTGGATCCGAATACTCAGCTATGGAGGCACGTGCCTGTATTCGCTGCAACCACAAGGGTCACGACAAGTGTCATGTGAGGCACGTGTATTGAAACACCAGAGGCACGGAAACGAAGCCTTTTAGGCACCAGTGTTAACCGAAATGGATACACAAAACTGTGGTGAGAATGTTCTGCTCGAGAGACACATTTGTGAGCTCTATGGACCCGCGGGCGTCTAGTTCAATGGGCACCTAACAGTCATGGCTTATGTTACGTGAGGCACGTAGATGCAGGCGGGCGCCGGAGGAATTGTTGGGGAGCCACTACATGCACGGGCGTGGCGTTTCTCCAGGCCTGGCTCAGCATAAACCCTCTTTGGGTGCAGAGAAGTGTGCGTAGAAGGCACCGAAGTCAGTAACCTTCTCTGGGTCGGCATACTCAGTTAAAGAGCCACGACACGGTGGCAAGTGTCATGTGAGGCACGTGCTTGCAGGCGCTGGAGGTGTTGGAAATATGCCCTAGAGGCAATAATAAAAGGATTATTATTATATTTCCTTGTTCATGATAATTGTCTTTTATTCATGCTATAATTGTATTATCCGGAAATCGTAATACACGTGTGAATACATAGACCACAATATGTCCCTAGTGAGCCTCTAGTTGACTAGCTCGTTGATCAACAGATAGTCATGGTTTCCTGACTATGGACATTGGATGTCATTGATAACAGGATCACATCATTAGGAGAATGATGTGATGGACAAGACCCAATCCTAAGCATAGCACAAGATCGTGTAGTTTGTTTTGCTAGAGCTTTTCCAGTGTCAAGTATCTCTTCCTTAGACCATGAGATCATGTAACTCCCGGATACTGTAGAAGTGCTTTGGGTGTACCAAACGTCACAACATAACTGGGTGACTATAAAGGTGCACTACAGGTATCTCCGAAAGTGTCTGTTGGGTAGACACGGATCGAGACTGGGATTTGTCACTCCGTATGACGGAGAGGTATCTCTGGGCCCACTTGGTAATGCATCATCATAATGAGCTCAAAGTGACCAAGTGTCTGGTCACGGGATCAAACATTACGGTACGAGTAAAGTGACTTGCCGGTAACAAGATTGAACAAGGTATTGGGATACCAACGATCGAATCTCGGGCAAGTAACGTACCGATTGACAAAGGGAATTGTATACGGGGTTGCTTGAATCCTCGACATCATGGTTCATCAGATGAGATCATCGAGGAGCATGTGGGAGCCAACATGGGTATCCAGATCCCGCTGTTGGTTATTGACCGAAGAGCAGTCTCGGTCATGTCTGCGTATCTCCCGAACCCGTAGGGTCTACACACTTAAGGTTCGATGATGCTAGGGTTGTAAAGATATTAGTATGCAGCAAGACGAAAGTTGTTCGGAGTCCCGGATGAGATCCTGGACGTCACGAGGAGTTCCGGAATGGTCCGGAGGTAAAGAATTATATATGGGAAGTCGAGTTTCGGCCATCGGGAAAGTTTTGGGGGTTACCGGTATTGTACAGGGACCACCGGAAGGGTCCCTGGGGTCCACCGGGTGGGGCCACCTATCCCGGAGGGCCCCATGGGCTGAAGTGGGAGGGGAACCACAAGTCAGCCTCCCAGTATGCTGGGTTCCAGCTGTCAGGGGGAGTATTTATTTTTTTGTGCGTAATAAGGAGGCACTTCCTTGCGTGCGAAGATAGCTGGTGGGTTCGACAAGTCAGCGGGGGGCATGTTTTTTTTGCGAATCACAGAGGCCCTTCCGGTGGGTCCCAGATGTCAGGTGGAGGAATCATTATTTTGCGCGTAATAAGGAGGCATTTCCTTGTGTGCGGCCGTGGACCCAGCTGTCAGCCTCTCCACGCACAGCCTACTTCCGATGGTGTCGTTCGTTGACCACGTTGACCACGCCGCGCCGAGTGCATCCAAGGTGGTGGACGATGGCAAGGCCCCGGACAGCAACGAGCCGGAGATGGGAAGACGCGGGAGTAGAGTCGCAGACGGAGAGGTGTACGAGGGTTAACTGGTTCTAGTGCAGTGTGGTTCGGCAGTCAGTGGAGAAGAACAGGAGGTGTGGAGGGTTGGAGGGATGGCCTGGCCAACGGTGGAGTAGAGCTTCATAGAGAAGCGTGCTAAGCAGAGCTGCTAGCAGCAGGAGGCAGGAGGTGGTCCCGGCGGCGCTGGAGGAAGAAGATGAGAGATTGAAGATGGATGCCGGCTGTTGGATGTAAATCCAACGACTAACATGTCAGAATCATTTGTTGACTAAATTTACAACGGCTTGCGTTGGCTTCGACCTATTGGCCCACATTTCAGCCTCCAAAAATGTGGCACGTATTCAACCCATTTTTTTAGAATTTACAGTCTTTTTTTTGCGCGGTAGAATTTACAGTCAATTTGATCTTTTTTTGAATTACAGCCATTAACTGGGCTAGGTGAACAATTAATGTAGCTTTCATGCGGCCCATTTATTTTATTTCCTAAAAAATTACAGGTCATTTGCACTTTATCTAGATACACAATTTTGTTGGGCTGATTCTAATTATAATGTTGGGTTGGGCCAACAATGTTATCAAAAAATAAAAATGGGCCGAGCATTTTGTTATAAATATATTTAAATAATAAGTGATATTATTACATTCGTCCTTAAATCTTACCAAGTTGTTGTACACAATCACTAGGATTTTTGTGCCAAAACAATCAAGGATTTTATTTGTTAAGAAATTATTTTTATAAGTTAATAAGATGTGGGATATTGTTTTCTTACATATGTAAGTATCTGTTAAATATATGATGACAATAAAAATAATATATAATAACATATAAAATAATTTAAATATATATAATATAGTTAAAAGGGAAACATAAGTTGTACCCGCCGTTCCTATTCTTATATAGAAAAATAGAACAGACCGCTGCGTTTTCTTCAAAAAAATACATAAATTGGGCTGCCAAAAATAAAACCTCGGATTGGAGGTCCATAGTCCGGTCGATACATGACGGCCCTAAGAAAATACAAACAGGCCCTCCCATCCGAGGTCGTGGGCTGCGCATGTTAAAAATGAAAGCCTAGATGGGGCAGCCCAAAACCACGTCCAACCCTTGCCAAAACTCCGTCCCTCGTTTTCTCTGTGTTTCACACACTCAACATTGTGTGGGCATTTTGACTGTGCATCATATGAAGATGTGCTATGCATGAATATTGATCAGCATGATGTTAACTGGATGGTAGTTCCATTTTCGACCACGTATAAAACTTCCAACATGATGTTAACCCTGTTTGAAAAGGCCGTGTTAATATAAATGCTCTGCCTCTGAAAGTTGCAGTTTCTTATCTGAAACTGAAACTTGCAGTTTCTTCTCGTCTGCACTTTTATACTCCTATGAAACTACGTTTTTTAAGTGCTAAAAATAGATCTCTAGAATTCATAAAATTCTTCATATGCTCAATACTACAAATCTGAAATTCAAAAGACATTCATATCTAAAAGTACTCTCAAAATACACAACACAAAACACAATTCACAGCCTGCAAATACTAACAACCCTAAGCTCCTCCTGACAATTCACAACCTGCCCGACTATTGGGCTGGGGGGCAGTCCCCTCCTATTCCTCGGCGGCATACAGCCGCCCCGTGAGACGATGTGAACGGCAAGGGAGACGATGGCGGGGAAGCGTCGTCGGGCCAACTGCTTTTCTCCTCTTGCAGTTGGGTTCGGTCGACGAAGACTCCACCGGCTCGCTCTGGCAGGACACCCTCACAAACGGCACCCTGTAGATTCTCGATCCTTTAATTCACTGGTGGATGCTCCATCTGGGATCGATACTCCCACCACCGCTCCCTCACGATCGGATTCGGTGAATCTGTTTGCTCCATGGCCCAGAGGAGCAGCTCTATGTACTCCGGCGCGACTCCCTCCGGGAGTATCGCCACCTTTTCATTTTGTTGCAGATATTTGGCCATGGATGTCGCCATCGCTGCTAGTTTGTCCTTGTTATCAAACCAAGACTGTATCTACAACATCCTAGCTAGCTTCACAGGGTCGCCGTCTGCGATCCTCATGTATCGGTTGTACTCCTCCATCGATCTACTTCTCCACATCACCTTCACTCGCCGGCGGTGGTTTTTGAATGGAAGAGGAGAGGAGCGGCGCTGGTTTTGGATTAGAATGGGAGAGGTGGACGCTGGTTTTGGACTGGAACAGGAGAGGAGGGGCGGTGGTTTTGAAATGGAAGAGGAGAGGAGTGGCGCTGGATTTAGATTGGAACAGGAGAGGAGCGGCGGTGGATTTAGATTCGAATAGGAGAAGAGCGGAAGAGCGGCGCTTGTCTTGGAAGTATTTTTTTGTTGTTTTGCGTATTTTGGGTCAAAGTTTGACCACGTACTGTATGTGACAAGCAAAATGTGAATGCACGTCACCAAAAATTGTATCGTTTGGTTCGTATCTGAATGTACTTTCAAATTATATTATTTTTGCAACGTATAACATATATTTTATGTGTGAAATCATGGTAAATTATGACCCAGAATAAAAGGGAGACTAGTTAATGTGGGGTCGCTTTCTTAATTGAAGGGTAAATTGATTTTGATTTTGATCCAGTCATAGCGCGCTGGCCCTCTCGCCCAATCCTAAATCGCTGCCGCACGCTCCTCTCCCTCTTCTCCATTGCAAAACCACATCCTCTCCTCTCCATCATCTCCATTCCAAAACCACTGTCTCGCCTCTCCCTCTTCTGATCTTCTCCATTGCAAAACCACCTCCTCTCCTCTCCATCATCTCCATTCCAAAACCATCGTCTCGCCTCTCC